>NW_021771203.1:36343-73359 GCF_005508785.2 Acyrthosiphon pisum | reverse complement strand
CAATGGTGTTCTGATTTTAACAGGTAAAAAGGGATCGAAGCGCAATCGTGTTCCAAATTTTTTGCGCAATCGTGGTGTAATTAGCCGGGTCAAAAAAGGAAAAATTGCGCAATCGTGTTGCAGCGCTACCGGGGACACGGTCGCGCGGTACTCACTTTCAAAATTCATATCTCGAAACTGGTCAAAATGTTCCCTTAGATATTTTCACACTTTTTTTAAACGTCTCCTCCCCTTTATTTTTATGTAGGTTTTAGAGCGCGAGCTCTTCCGGATCATTTTCAAATATTTTTTCTAAAATATAAAATTACCGGTTCTGCCGACGACCGTATACATGTCTAAGTGTAGGGTCGCGCAGTACTCACTTTCAAAATTCATATCTCGAAACTGGTCAAAGAGTTCCCTTAGATATTTTAACATACGTTTAAACATAGCCTCCCCTTTCCATTGGCTTAAGTTATAGAGCGCGAGCTCTCCCGGATCATGTTCAAAACTTCAAATAACTTTTCCAAAATATACGGTTTAAAGGTAGACCGTCTACCGGGGACACGGTCGCGCGGTACTCACTTTCAAAATTCATATCTCGAAACTGGTCAAAATGTTCCCTTAGATATTTTCACACTTTTTTTAAACGTCTCCTCCCCTTTATTTTTATGTAGGTTTTAGAGCGCGAGCTCTCCCGGATCATGTTCAAAACTTCAAATAACTTTTCCAAAACATACGGTTTAACGGTAGACCGTCTACCGGGGACACGGTCGCGCGGTACTCACTTTCAAAATTCATATCTCGAAACTGGTCAAAGAGTTCCCTTAGATATTTTAACATACGTTTAAACATAGCCTCCCCTTTCCATTGGCTTAAGTTTTAGAGCGCGAGCTCTCCCGGATCATGTTCAAAACTTCAAATAACTTTTCCAAAATATACGGTTTAACGGTAGACCGTCTACCGGGGACACGGTCGCGCGGTACTCATTTTCAAAATTCATATCTCGAAACTGGTCAAAATGTTCCCTTAGATATTTTCACACTTTTTTTAAACGTCTCCTCCCCTTTATTTTTATGTAGGTTTTAGAGCGCGAGCTCTTCCGGATCATTTTCAAATATTTTTTCTAAAATATAAAATTACCGGTTCTGCCGTCGACCGTATACATGTCTAAGTGTAGGGTCGCGCAGTACTCACTTTCAAAATTCATATCTCGAAACTGGTCAAAATGTTCCCTTAGATATTTTCACACTTTTTTTAAACGTCTCCTCCCCTTTATTTTTATGTAGGTTTTAGAGGGCGAGCTCTTCCGGATCATGTTCAAAACTTCAAATAACTTTTCCAAAATATACGGTTTAATGGTAGACCGTCTACCGGGGACACGGTCGCGCGGTACTCTCTTTCAAAATTCATATCTCGAAACTGGTCAAAATGTTCCCTTAGATATTTTCACACTTTTTTTAAACGTCTCCTCCCCTTTATTTTTATGTAGGTTTTAGAGCGCGAGCTCTTCCGGATCATGTTCAATACTTCAAATAACTTTTCCAAAATATACGGTTTAACGGTAGACCGTCTACCGGGGACACGGTCGCGCGGTACTCACTTTCAAAATTCATATCTCGAAACTGGTCAAAGAGTTCCCTTAGATATTTTATCATACGTTTAAACATAGCCTCCCCTTTCCATTGGCTTAAGTTTTAGAGCGCGAGCTCTCCCGGATCATGTTCAAAACTTCAAATAACTTTTCCAAAATATACGGTTTAACGGTAGACCGTCTACCGGGGACACGGTCGCGCGGTACTCACTTTCAAAATTCATATCTCGAAACTGGTCAAAGAGTTCCCTTAGATATATTTACATACGTTTAAACATAGCCTCCCCTTTCCATTGGCTTAAGTTTTAGAGCGCGAGCTCTCCCGGATCATGTTCAAAACTTCAAATAACTTTTCCAAAATATACGGTTTAATGGTAGACCGTCTACCGGGGACACGGTCGCGCGGTACTCACTTTCAAAATTCATATCTCGAAACTGGTCAAAGAGTTCCCTTAGATATTTTATCATACGTTTAAACATAGCCTCCCCTTTCCATTGGCTTAAGTTTTAGAGCGCGAGCTCTCCCGGATCATGTTCAAAACTTCAAATAACTTTTCCAAAATATACGGTTTAATGGTAGACCGTCTACCGGGGACACGGTCGCGCGGTACTCAATTTCAAAATTCATATCTCGAAACTGGTCAAAATGTTCCCTTAGATATTTTCACACTTTTTTTAAACGTCTCCTCCCCTTTATTTTTATGTAGGTTTTAGAGCGCGAGCTCTTCCGGATCATTTTCAAATATTTTTTCTAAAATATAAAATTACCGGTTCTGCCGACGACCGTAATATGTCTAAGTGTAGGGTCGCGCAGTACTCACTTTCAAAATTCATATCTCGAAACTGGTCAAAGAGTTCCCTTAGATATTTTAACATACGTTTAAACATAGCCTCCCCTTTCCATTGGCTTAAGTTTTAGAGCGCGAGCTCTTCCGGATCATGTTCAAAACTTCAAATAACTTTTCCAAAATATACGGTTTAATGGTAGACCGTCTACCGGGGACACGGTCGCGCGGTACTCTCTTTCAAAATTCATATCTCGAAACTGGTCAAAATGTTCCCTTAGATATTTTCACACTTTTTTTAAACGTCTCCTCCCCTTTATTTTTATGTAGGTTTTAGAGCGCGAGCTCTTCCGGATCATGTTCAATACTTCAAATAACTTTTCCAAAATATACGGTTTAACGGTAGACCGTCTACCGGGGACACGGTCGCGCGGTACTCACTTTCAAAATTCATATCTCGAAACTGGTCAAAGAGTTCCCTTAGATATTTTATCATACGTTTAAACATAGCCTCCCCTTTCCATTGGCTTAAGTTTTAGAGCGCGAGCTCTCCCGGATCATGTTCAAAACTTCAAATAACTTTTCCAAAACATACGGTTTAACGGTAGACCGTCTACCGGGGACACGGTCGCGCGGTACTCACTTTCAAAATTCATATCTCGAAACTGGTCAAAGAGTTCCCTTAGATATTTTAACATACGTTTAAACATAGCCTCCCCTTTCCATTGGCTTAAGTTTTAGAGCGCGAGCTCTCCCGGATCATGTTCAAAACTTCAAATAACTTTTCCAAAATATACGGTTTAACGGTAGACCGTCTACCGGGGACACGGTCGCGCGGTACTCATTTTCAAAATTCATATCTCGAAACTGGTCAAAATGTTCCCTTAGATATTTTCACACTTTTTTTAAACGTCTCCTCCCCTTTATTTTTATGTAGGTTTTAGAGCGCGAGCTCTTCCGGATCATTTTCAAATATTTTTTCTAAAATATAAAATTACCGGTTCTGCCGTCGACCGTATACATGTCTAAGTGTAGGGTCGCGCCGTACTCACTTTCAAAATTCATATCTCGAAACTGGTCAAAATGTTCCCTTAGATATTTTCACACTTTTTTTAAACGTCTCCTCCCCTTTATTTTTATGTAGGTTTTAGAGCGCGAGCTCTTCCGGATCATGTTCAAAACTTCAAATAACTTTTCCAAAATATACGGTTTAATGGTAGACCGTCTACCGGGGACACGGTCGCGCGGTACTCACTTTCAAAATTCATATCTCGAAACTGGTCAAAATGTTCCCTTAGATATTTTCACACTTTTTTTAAACGTCTCCTCCCCTTTATTTTTATGTAGGTTTTAGAGCGCGAGCTCTTCCGGATCATTTTCAAATATTTTTTCTAAAATATAAAATTACCGGTTCTGCCGACGACCGTATACATGTCTAAGTGTAGGGTCGCGCAGTACTCACTTTCAAAATTCATATCTCGAAACTGGTCAAAGAGTTCCCTTAGATATTTTAACATACGTTTAAACATAGCCTCCCCTTTCCATTGGCTTAAGTTTTAGAGCGCGAGCTCTTCCGGATCATGTTCAAAACTTCAAATAACTTTTCCAAAATATACGGTTTAATGGTAGACCGTCTACCGGGGACACGGTCGCGCGGTACTCTCTTTCAAAATTCATATCTCGAAACTGGTCAAAATGTTCCCTTAGATATTTTCACACTTTTTTTAAACGTCTCCTCCCCTTTATTTTTATGTAGGTTTTAGAGCGCGAGCTCTTCCGGATCATGTTCAATACTTCAAATAACTTTTCCAAAATATACGGTTTAACGGTAGACCGTCTACCGGGGACACGGTCGCGCGGTACTCACTTTCAAAATTCATATCTCGAAACTGGTCAAAGAGTTCCCTTAGATATTTTATCATACGTTTAAACATAGCCTCCCCTTTCCATTGGCTTAAGTTTTAGAGCGCGAGCTCTCCCGGATCATGTTCAAAACTTCAAATAACTTTTCCAAAATATACGGTTTAACGGTAGACCGTCTACCGGGGACACGGTCGCGCGGTACTCACTTTCAAAATTCATATCTCGAAACTGGTCAAAGAGTTCCCTTAGATATATTTACATACGTTTAAACATAGCCTCCCCTTTCCATTGGCTTAAGATTTTAGAGCGCGAGCTCTCCCGGATCATGTTCAAAACTTCAAATAACTTTTCCAAAACATACGGTTTAACGGTAGACCGTCTACCGGGGACACGGTCGCGCGGTACTCACTTTCAAAATTCATATCTCGAAACTGGTCAAAGAGTTCCCTTAGATATTTTAACATACGTTTAAACATAGCCTCCCCTTTCCATTGGCTTAAGTTTTAGAGCGCGAGCTCTCCCGGATCATGTTCAAAACTTCAAATAACTTTTCCAAAATATACGGTTTAACGGTAGACCGTCTACCGGGGACACGGTCGCGCGGTACTCATTTTCAAAATTCATATCTCGAAACTGGTCAAAATGTTCCCTTAGATATTTTCACACTTTTTTTAAACGTCTCCTCCCCTTTATTTTTATGTAGGTTTTAGAGCGCGAGCTCTTCCGGATCATTTTCAAATATTTTTTCTAAAATATAAAATTACCGGTTCTGCCGTCGACCGTATACATGTCTAAGTGTAGGGTC
Organism: Acyrthosiphon pisum; assembly: GCF_005508785.2. NCBI lineage: Eukaryota > Metazoa > Arthropoda > Insecta > Hemiptera > Aphididae > Acyrthosiphon > Acyrthosiphon pisum. The sequence continues at coordinate 68,333 of NW_021771203.1, read as the reverse complement.
GCGCAGTACTCACTTTCAAAATTCATATCTCGAAACTGGTCAAAATGTTCCCTTAGATATTTTCACACTTTTTTTAAACGTCTCCTCCCCTTTATTTTTATGTAGGTTTTAGAGCGCGAGCTCTTCCGGATCATGTTCAAAACTTCAAATAACTTTTCCAAAATATACGGTTTAATGGTAGACCGTCTACCGGGGACACGGTCGCGCGGTACTCACTTTCAAAATTCATATCTCGAAACTGGTCAAAATGTTCCCTTAGATATTTTCACACTTTTTTTAAACGTCTCCTCCCCTTTATTTTTATGTAGGTTTTAGAGCGCGAGCTCTTCCGGATCATTTTCAAATATTTTTTCTAAAATATAAAATTACCGGTTCTGCCGACGACCGTATACATGTCTAAGTGTAGGGTCGCGCAGTACTCACTTTCAAAATTCATATCTCGAAACTGGTCAAAGAGTTCCCTTAGATATTTTAACATACGTTTAAACATAGCCTCCTCTTTCCATTGGCTTAAGTTTTAGAGCGCGAGCTCTTCCGGATCATGTTCAAAACTTCAAATAACTTTTCCAAAATATACGGTTTAATGGTAGACCGTCTACCGGGGACACGGTCGCGCGGTACTCTCTTTCAAAATTCATATCTCGAAACTGGTCAAAATGTTCCCTTAGATATTTTCACACTTTTTTTAAACGTCTCCTCCCCTTTATTTTTATGTAGGTTTTAGAGCGCGAGCTCTTCCGGATCATGTTCAATACTTCAAATAACTTTTCCAAAATATACGGTTTAACGGTAGACCGTCTACCGGGGACACGGTCGCGCGGTACTCACTTTCAAAATTCATATCTCGAAACTGGTCAAAGAGTTCCCTTAGATATTTTATCATACGTTTAAACATAGCCTCCCCTTTCCATTGGCTTAAGTTTTAGAGCGCGAGCTCTTCCGGATCATTTTCAAATATTTTTTCTAAAATATAAAATTACCGGTTCTGCCGACGACCGTATACATGTCTAAGTGTAGGGTCGCGCAGTACTCACTTTCAAAATTCATATCTCGAAACTGGTCAAAATGTTCCCTTAGATATTTTCACACTTTTTTTAAACGTCTCCTCCCCTTTATTTTTATGTAGGTTTTAGAGCGCGAGCTCTTCCGGATCATTTTCAAATATTTTTTCTAAAATATAAAATTACCGGTTCTGCCGTCGACCGTATACATGTCTAAGTGTAGGGTCGCGCAGTACTCACTTTCAAAATTCATATCTCGAAACTGGTCAAAGAGTTCCCTTAGATATTTTAACATACGTTTAAACATAGCCTCCCCTTTCCATTGGCTTAAGTTTTAGAGCGCGAGCTCTTCCGGATCATGTTCAAAACTTCAAATAACTTTTCCAAAATATACGGTTTAATGGTAGACCGTCTACCGGGGACACGGTCGCGCGGTACTCTCTTTCAAAATTCATATCTCGAAACTGGTCAAAATGTTCCCTTAGATATTTTCACACTTTTTTTAAACGTCTCCTCCCCTTTATTTTTATGTAGGTTTTAGAGCGCGAGCTCTTCCGGATCATGTTCAATACTTCAAATAACTTTTCCAAAATATACGGTTTAACGGTAGACCGTCTACCGGGGACACGGTCGCGCGGTACTCACTTTCAAAATTCATATCTCGAAACTGGTCAAAGAGTTCCCTTAGATATTTTATCATACGTTTAAACATAGCCTCCCCTTTCCATTGGCTTAAGTTTTAGAGCGCGAGCTCTCCCGGATCATGTTCAAAACTTCAAATAACTTTTCCAAAATATACGGTTTAACGGTAGACCGTCTACCGGGGACACGGTCGCGCGGTACTCACTTTCAAAATTCATATCTCGAAACTGGTCAAAGAGTTCCCTTAGATATATTTACATACGTTTAAACATAGCCTCCCCTTTCCATTGGCTTAAGTTTTAGAGCGCGAGCTCTTCCGGATCATGTTCAAAACTTCAAATAACTTTTCCAAAATATACGGTTTAATGGTAGACCGTCTACCGGGGACACGGTCGCGCGGTACTCACTTTCAAAATTCATATCTCGAAACTGGTCAAAATGTTCCCTTAGATATTTTCACACTTTTTTTAAACGTCTCCTCCCCTTTATTTTTATGTAGGTTTTAGAGTGCGAGCTCTTCCGGATCATTTTCAAATATTTTTTCTAAAATATAAAATTACCGGTTCTGCCGACGACCGTATACATGTCTAAGTGTAGGGTCGCGCAGTACTCACTTTCAAAATTCATATCTCGAAACTGGTCAAAGGGTTCCCTTAGATATTTTAACATACGTTTAAACATAGCCTCCCCTTTCCATTGGTTTAAGTTTTAGAGCGCGAGCTCTCCCGGATCATGTTCAAAACTTCAAATAACTTTTCCAAAATATACGGTTTAACGGTAGACCGTCTACCGGGGACACGGTCGCGCGGTACTCACTTTCAAAATTCATATCTCGATACTGGTCAAAATGTTCCCTTAGATATTTTCACACTTTTTTTAAACGTCTCCTCCCCTTTATTTTTATGTAGGTTTTAGAGCGCGAGCTCTCCCGGATCATGTTCAAAACTTCAAATAACTTTTCCAAAACATACGGTTTAACGGTAGACCGTCTACCGGGGACACGGTCGCGCGGTACTCACTTTCAAAATTCATATCTCGAAACTGGTCAAAGAGTTCCCTTAGATATTTTAACATACGTTTAAACATAGCCTCCCCTTTCCATTGGCTTAAGTTTTAGAGCGCGAGCTCTCCCGGATCATGTTCAAAACTTCAAATAACTTTTCCAAAATATACGGTTTAACGGTAGACCGTCTACCGGGGACTCGGTCGCGCGGTACTCATTTTCAAAATTCATATCTCGAAACTGGTCAAAATGTTCCCTTAGATATTTTCACACTTTTTTTAAACGTCTCCTCCCCTTTATTTTTATGTAGGTTTTAGAGCGCGAGCTCTTCCGGATCATTTTCAAATATTTTTTCTAAAATATAAAATTACCGGTTCTGCCGTCGACCGTATACATGTCTAAGTGTAGGGTCGCGCAGTACTCACTTTCAAAATTCATATCTCGAAACTGGTCAAAATGTTCCCTTAGATATTTTCACACTTTTTTTAAACGTCTCCTCCCATTTATTTTTATGTAGGTTTTAGAGCGCGAGCTCTTCCGGATCATGTTCAAAACTTCAAATAACTTTTCCAAAATATACGGTTTAATGGTAGACCGTCTACCGGGGACACGGTCGCGCGGTACTCACTTTCAAAATTCATATCTCGAAACTGGTCAAAATGTTCCCTTAGATATTTTCACACTTTTTTTAAACGTCTCCTCCCCTTTATTTTTATGTAGGTTTTAGAGCGCGAGCTCTTCCGGATCATTTTCAAATATTTTTTCTAAAATATAAAATTACCGGTTCTGCCGTCGACCGTATACATGTCTAAGTGTAGGGTCGCGCAGTACTCACTTTCAAAATTCATATCTCGAAACTGGTCAAAATGTTCCCTTAGATATTTTCACACTTTTTTTAAACGTCTCCTCCCCTTTATTTTTATGTAGGTTTTAGAGCGCGAGCTCTTCCGGATCATGTTCAAAACTTCAAATAACTTTTCCAAAATATACGGTTTAATGGTAGACCGTCTACCGGGGACACGGTCGCGCGGTACTCACTTTCAAAATTCATATCTCGAAACTGGTCAAAATGTTCCCTTTAGATATTTTCACACTTTTTTTAAACGTCTCCTCCCCTTTATTTTTATGTAGGTTTTAGAGCGCGAGCTCTTCCGGATCATGTTCAATACTTCAAATAACTTTTCCAAAATATACGGTTTAACGGTAGACCGTCTACCGGGGACACGGTCGCGCGGTACTCACTTTCAAAATTCATATCTCGAAACTGGTCAAAATGTTCCCTTAGATATTTTCACACTTTTTTTAAACGTCTCCTCCCCTTTATTTTTATGTAGGTTTTAGAGCGCGAGCTCTTCCGGATCATGTTCAATACTTCAAATAACTTTTCCAAAATATACGGTTTAACGGTAGACCGTCTACCGGGGACACGGTCGCGCGGTACTCACTTTCAAAATTCATATCTCGAAACTGGTCAAAGAGTTCCCTTAGATATTTTATCATACGTTTAAACATAGCCTCCCCTTTCCATTGGCTTAAGTTTTAGAGCGCGAGCTCTCCCGGATCATGTTCAAAACTTCAAATAACTTTTCCAAAATATACGGTTTAACGGTAGACCGTCTACCGGGGACACGGTCGCGCGGTACTCACTTTCAAAATTCATATCTCGAAACTGGTCAAAGAGTTCCCTTAGATATATTTACATACGTTTAAACATAGCCTCCCCTTTCCATTGGCTTAAGTTTTAGAGCGCGAGCTCTCCCGGATCATGTTCAAAACTTCAAATAACTTTTCCAAAATATACGGTTTAACGGTAGACCGTCTACCGGGGACACGGTCGCGCGGTACTCATTTTCAAAATTCATATCTCGAAACTGGTCAAAATGTTCCCTTAGATATTTTCACACTTTTTTTAAACGTCTCATCCCCTTTATTTTTATGTAGGTTTTAGAGCGCGAGCTCTTCCGGATCATTTTCAAATATTTTTTCTAAAATATAAAATTACCGGTTCTGCCGTCGACCGTATACATGTCTAAGTGTAGGGTCGCGCAGTACTCACTTTCAAAATTCATATCTCGAAACTGGTCAAAGAGTTCCCTTAGATATTTTAACATACGTTTAAACATAGCCTCCCCTTTCCATTGGCTTAAGTTTTAGAGCGCGAGCTCTCCCGGATCATGTTCAAAACTTCAAATAACTTTTCCAAAATATACGGTTTAACGGTAGACCGTCTACCGGGGACACGGTCGCGCGGTACTCATTTTCAAAATTCATATCTCGAAACTGGTCAAAATGTTCCCTTAGATATTTTCACACTTTTTTTAAACGTCTCCTCCCCTTTATTTTTATGTAGGTTTTAGAGCGCGAGCTCTTCCGGATCATGTTCAAAACTTCAAATAACTTTTCCAAAATATACGGTTTAATGGTAGACCGTCTACCGGGGACACGGTCGCGCGGTACTCACTTTCAAAATTCATATCTCGAAACTGGTCAAAATGTTCCCTTAGATATTTTCACACTTTTTTTAAACGTCTCCTCCCCTTTATTTTTATGTAGGTTTTAGAGTGCGAGCTCTTCCGGATCATTTTCAAATATTTTTTCTAAAATATAAAATTACCGGTTCTGCCGACGACCGTATACATGTCTAAGTGTAGGGTCGCGCAGTACTCACTTTCAAAATTCATATCTCGAAACTGGTCAAAGGGTTCCCTTAGATATTTTAACATACGTTTAAACATAGCCTCCCCTTTCCATTGGTTTAAGTTTTAGAGCGCGAGCTCTCCCGGATCATGTTCAAAACTTCAAATAACTTTTCCAAAATATACGGTTTAACGGTAGACCGTCTACCGGGGACACGGTCGCGCGGTACTCACTTTCAAAATTCATATCTCGAAACTGGTCAAAGAGTTCCCTTAGATATATTTACATACGTTTAAACATAGCCTCCCCTTTCCATTGGCTTAAGTTTTAGAGCGCGAGCTCTCCCGGATCATGTTCAAAACTTCAAATAACTTTTCCAAAATATACGGTTTAATGGTAGACCGTCTACCGGGGACAAGGTCGCGCGGTACTCATTTTCAAAATTCATATCTCGAAACTGGTCAAAATGTTCCCTTAGATATTTTCACACTTTTTTTAAACGTCTCCTCCCCTTTATTTTTATGTAGGTTTTAGAGCGCGAGCTCTTCCGGATCATTTTCAAATATTTTTTCTAAAATATAAAATTACCGGTTCTGCCGTCGACCGTATACATGTCTAAGTGTAGGGTCGCGCAGTACTCACTTTCAAAATTCATATCTCGAAACTGGTCAAAATGTTCCCTTAGATATTTTCACACTTTTTTTAAACGTCTCCTCCCCTTTATTTTTATGTAGGTTTTAGAGCGCGAGCTCTTCCGGATCATTTTCAAATATTTTTTTCTAAAATATAAAATTACCGGTTCTGCCGTCGACCGTATACATGTCTAAGTGTAGGGTCGCGCAGTACTCACTTTCAAAATTCATATCTCGAAACTGGTCAAAGAGTTCCCTTAGATATTTTAACATACGTTTAAACATAGCCTCCCCTTTCCATTGGCTTAAGTTTTAGAGCGCGAGCTCTCCCGGATCATGTTCAAAACTTCAAATAACTTTTCCAAAATATACGGTTTAACGGTAGACCGTCTACCGGGGACACGGTCGCGCGGTACTCACTTTCAAAATTCATATCTCGATACTGGTCAAAATGTTCCCTTAGATATTTTCACACTTTTTTTAAACGTCTCCTCCCCTTTATTTTTATGTAGGTTTTAGAGCGCGAGCTCTCCCGGATCATGTTCAAAACTTCAAATAACTTTTCCAAAACATACGGTTTAACGGTAGACCGTCTACCGGGGACACGGTCGCGCGGTACTCACTTTCAAAATTCATATCTCGAAACTGGTCAAAGAGTTCCCTTAGATATTTTAACATACGTTTAAACATAGCCTCCCCTTTCCATTGGCTTAAGTTTTAGAGCGCGAGCTCTCCCGGATCATGTTCAAAACTTCAAATAACTTTTCCAAAATATACGGTTTAACGGTAGACCGTCTACCGGGGACAAGGTCGCGCGGTACTCATTTTCAAAATTCATATCTCGAAACTGGTCAAAATGTTCCCTTAGATATTTTCACACTTTTTTTAAACGTCTCCTCCCCTTTATTTTTATGTAGGTTTTAGAGCGCGAGCTCTTCCGGATCATTTTCAAATATTTTTTCTAAAATATAAAATTACCGGTTCTGCCGTCGACCGTATACATGTCTAAGTGTAGGGTCGCGCAGTACTCACTTTCAAAATTCATATCTCGAAACTGGTCAAAATGTTCCCTTAGATATTTTCACACTTTTTTTAAACGTCTCCTCCCCTTTATTTTTATGTAGGTTTTAGAGCGCGAGCTCTTCCGGATCATGTTCAAAACTTCAAATAACTTTTCCAAAATATACGGTTTAATGGTAGACCGTCTACCGGGGACAAGGTCGCGCGGTACTCATTTTCAAAATTCATATCTCGAAACTGGTCAAAATGTTCCCTTAGATATTTTCACACTTTTTTTAAACGTCTCCTCCCCTTTATTTTTATGTAGGTTTTAGAGCGCGAGCTCTTCCCGGATCATTTTCAAATATTTTTTCTAAAATATAAAATTACCGGGTTCTGCCGACGACCGTATACATGTCTAAGTGTAGGGTCGCGCAGTACTCACTTTCAAAATTCATATCTCGAAACTGGTCAAAGAGTTCCCTTAGATATTTTATCATACGTTTAAACATAGCCTCCCCTTTCCATTGGCTTAAGTTTTAGAGCGCGAGCTCTCCCGGATCATGTTCAAAACTTCAAATAACTTTTCCAAAATATACGGTTTAACGGTAGACCGTCTACCGGGGACACGGTCGCGCGGTACTCATTTTCAAAATTCATATCTCGAAACTGGTCAAAATGTTCCCTTAGATATTTTCACACTTTTTTTAAACGTCTCCTCCCCTTTATTTTTATGTAGGTTTTAGAGCGCGAGCTCTTCCGGATCATTTTCAAATATTTTTTCTAAAATATAAAATTACCGGTTCTGCCGTCGACCGTATACATGTCTAAGTGTAGGGTCGCGCAGTACTCACTTTCAAAATTCATATCTCGAAACTGGTCAAAATGTTCCCTTAGATATTTTCACACTTTTTTAAACGTCTCCTCCCCTTTATTTTTATGTAGGTTTTAGAGCGCGAGCTCTTCCGGATCATTTTCAAATATTTTTTCTAAAATATAAAATTACCGGTTCTGCCGTCGACCGTATACATGTCTAAGTGTAGGGTCGCGCAGTACTCACTTTCAAAATTCATATCTCGAAACTGGTCAAAATGTTCCCTTAGATATTTTCACACTTTTTTTAAACGTCTCCTCCCCTTTTATTTTTATGTAGGTTTTAGAGCGCGAGCTCTTCCGGATCATTTTCAAATATTTTTTCTAAAATATAAAATTACCGGTTCTGCCGTCGACCGTATACATGTCTAAGTGTAGGGTCGCGCAGTACTCACTTTCAAAATTCATATCTCGAAACTGGTCAAAGAGTTCCCTTAGATATTTTAACATACGTTTAAACATAGCCTCCCCTTTCCATTGGCTTAAGTTTTAGAGCGCGATCTCTCCCGGATCATGTTCAAAACTTCAAATAACTTTTCCAAAATATACGGTTTAACGGTAGACCGTCTACCGGGGACAAGGTCGCGCGGTACTCATTTTCAAAATTCATATCTCGAAACTGGTCAAAATGTTCCCTTAGATATTTTCACACTTTTTTTAAACGTCTCCTCCCCTTTATTTTTATGTAGGTTTTAGAGCGCGAGCTCTTCCGGATCATTTTCAAATATTTTTTCTAAAATATAAAATTACCGGTTCTGCCGTCGACCGTATACATGTCTAAGTGTAGGGTCGCGCAGTACTCACTTTCAAAATTCATATCTCGAAACTGGTCAAAATGTTCCCTTAGATATTTTCACACTTTTTTTAAACGTCTCCTCCCCTTTATTTTTATGTAGGTTTTAGAGCGCGAGCTCTTCCGGATCATTTTCAAATATTTTTTCTAAAATATAAAATTACCGGTTCTGCCGTCGACCGTATACATGTCTAAGTGTAGGGTCGCGCAGTACTCACTTTCAAAATTCATATCTCGAAACTGGTCAAAGGGTTCCCTTAGATATTTTAACATACGTTTAAACATAGCCTCCCCTTTCCATTGGCTTAAGTTTTAGAGCGCGAGCTCTCCCGGATCATGTTCAAAACTTCAAATAACTTTTCCAAAATATACGGTTTAACGGTAGACCGTCTACCGGGGACACGGTCGCGCGGTACTCACTTTCAAAATTCATATCTCGATACTGGTCAAAATGTTCCCTTAGATATTTTCACACTTTTTTTAAACGTCTCCTCCCCTTTATTTTTATGTAGGTTTTAGAGCGCGAGCTCTCCCGGATCATGTTCAAAACTTCAAATAACTTTTCCAAAACATACGGTTTAACGGTAGACCGTCTACCGGGGACACGGTCGCGCGGTACTCACTTTCAAAATTCATATCTCGAAACTGGTCAAAGAGTTCCCTTAGATATTTTATCATACGTTTAAACATAGCCTCCCCTTTCCATTGGCTTAAGTTTTAGAGCGCGAGCTCTCCCGGATCATGTTCAAAACTTCAAATAACTTTTCCAAAATATACGGTTTAACGGTAGACCGTCTACCGGGGACACGGTCGCGCGGTACTCACTTTCAAAATTCATATCTCGAAACTGGTCAAAGAGTTCCCTTAGATATATTTACATACGTTTAAACATAGCCTCCCCTTTCCATTGGCTTAAGTTTTAGAGCGCGAGCTCTCCCGGATCATGTTCAAAACTTCAAATAACTTTTCCAAAATATACGGTTTAACGGTAGACCGTCTACCGGGGACACGGTCGCGCGGTACTCATTTTCAAAATTCATATCTCGAAACTGGTCAAAATGTTCCCTTAGATATTTTCACACTTTTTTTAAACGTCTCATCCCCTTTATTTTTATGTAGGTTTTAGAGCGCGAGCTCTTCCGGATCATTTTCAAATATTTTTTCTAAAATATAAAATTACCGGTTCTGCCGTCGACCGTATACATGTCTAAGTGTAGGGTCGCGCAGTACTCACTTTCAAAATTCATATCTCGAAACTGGTCAAAATGTTCCCTTAGATATTTTCACACTTTTTTTAAACGTCTCCTCCCCTTTATTTTTATGTAGGTTTTAGAGCGCGAGCTCTTCCGGATCATTTTCAAATATTTTTTCTAAAATATAAAATCACCGGTTCTGCCGTCGACCGTATACATGTCTAAGTGTAGGGTCGCGCAGTACTCACTTTCAAAATTCATATCTCGAAACTGGTCAAAGAGTTCCCTTAGATATTTTAACATACGTTTAAACATAGCCTCCCCTTTCCATTGGCTTAAGTTTTAGAGCGCGAGCTCTTCCGGATCATGTTCAAAACTTCAAATAACTTTTCCAAAATATACGGTTTAATGGTAGACCGTCTACATGTCTAAGTGTAGGGTCGCGCAGTACTCACTTTCAAAATTCATATCTCGAAACTGGTCAAAATGTTCCCTTAGATATTTTCACACTTTTTTTAAACGTCTCCTCCCCTTTATTTTTATGTAGGTTTTAGAGCGCGAGCTCTTCCGGATCATTTTCAAATATTTTTTCTAAAATATAAAATTACCGGTTCTGCCGTCGACCGTATACATGTCTAAGTGTAGGGTCGCGCAGTACTCACTTTCAAAATTCATATCTCGAAACTGGTCAAAGAGTTCCCTTAGATATTTTAACATACGTTTAAACATAGCCTCCCCTTTATTTTTATGTAGGTTTTAGAGCGCGAGCTCTTCCGGATCATGTTCAAAACTTCAAATAACTTTTCCAAAATATACGGTTTAATGGTAGACCGTCTACCGGGGACACGGTCGCGCGGTACTCACTTTCAAAATTCATATCTCGAAACTGGTCAAAATGTTCCCTTAGATATTTTCACACTTTTTTTAAACGTCTCCTCCCCTTTATTTTTATGTAGGTTTTAGAGCGCGAGCTCTTCCGGATCATGTTCAATACTTCAAATAACTTTTCCAAAATATACGGTTTAACGGTAGACCGTCTACCGGGGACACGGTCGCGCGGTACTCACTTTCAAAATTCATATCTCGAAACTGGTCAAAGAGTTCCCTTAGATATTTTATCATACGTTTAAACATAGCCTCCCCTTTCCATTGGCTTAAGTTTTAGAGCGCGAGCTCTCCCGGATCATGTTCAAAACTTCAAATAACTTTTCCAAAATATACGGTTTAACGGTAGACCGTCTACCGGGGACACGGTCGCGCGGTACTCACTTTCAAAATTCATATCTCGAAACTGGTCAAAGAGTTCCCTTAGATATATTTACATACGTTTAAACATAGCCTCCCCTTTCCATTGGCTTAAGTTTTAGAGCGCGAGCTCTCCCGGATCATGTTCAAAACTTCAAATAACTTTTCCAAAATATACGGTTTAACGGTAGACCGTCTACCGGGGACACGGTCGCGCGGTACTCATTTTCAAAATTCATATCTCGAAACTGGTCAAAATGTTCCCTTAGATATTTTCACACTTTTTTTAAACGTCTCCTCCCCTTTATTTTTATGTAGGTTTTAGAGCGCGAGCTCTTCCGGATCATTTTCAAATATTTTTTCTAAAATATAAAATTACCGGTTCTGCCGTCGACCGTATACATGTCTAAGTGTAGGGTCGCGCAGTACTCACTTTCAAAATTCATATCTCGAAACTGGTCAAAATGTTCCCTTAGATATTTTCACACTTTTTTTAAACGTCTCCTCCCCTTTATTTTTATGTAGGTTTTAGAGCGCGAGCTCTTCCGGATCATGTTCAAAACTTCAAATAACTTTTCCAAAATATACGGTTTAATGGTAGACCGTCTACCGGGGACACGGTCGCGCGGTACTCACTTTCAAAATTCATATCTCGAAACTGGTCAAAATGTTCCCTTAGATATTTTCACACTTTTTTTAAACGTCTCCTCCCCTTTATTTTTATGTAGGTTTTAGAGCGCGAGCTCTTCCGGATCATGTTCAATACTTCAAATAACTTTTCCAAAATATACGGTTTAACGGTAGACCGTCTACCGGGGACACGGTCGCGCGGTACTCACTTTCAAAATTCATATCTCGAAACTGGTCAAAGAGTTCCCTTAGATATTTTATCATACGTTTAAACATAGCCTCCCCTTTCCATTGGCTTAAGTTTTAGAGCGCGAGCTCTTCCGGATCATTTTCAAATATTTTTTCTAAAATATAAAATTACCGGTTCTGCCGACGACCGTATACATGTCTAAGTGTAGGGTCGCGCAGTACTCACTTTCAAAATTCATATCTCGAAACTGGTCAAAGAGTTCCCTTAGATATTTTAACATACGTTTAAACATAGCCTCCCCTTTCCATTGGCTTAAGTTTTAGAGCGCGAGCTCTTCCGGATCATGTTCAAAACTTCAAATAACTTTTCCAAAATATACGGTTTAATGGTAGACCGTCTACCGGGGACACGGTCGCGCGGTACTCTCTTTCAAAATTCATATCTCGAAACTGGTCAAAATGTTCCCTTAGATATTTTCACACTTTTTTTAAACGTCTCCTCCCCTTTATTTTTATGTAGGTTTTAGAGCGCGAGCTCTTCCGGATCATGTTCAATACTTCAAATAACTTTTCCAAAATATACGGTTTAACGGTAGACCGTCTACCGGGGACACGGTCGCGCGGTACTCAATTTCAAAATTCATATCTCGAAACTGGTCAAAATGTTCCCTTAGATATTTTCACACTTTTTTTAAACGTCTCCTCCCCTTTATTTTTATGTAGGTTTTAGAGCGCGAGCTCTTCCGGATCATTTTCAAATATTTTTTCTAAAATATAAAATTACCGGTTCTGCCGACGACCGTAACATGTCTAAGTGTAGGGTCGCGCAGTACTCACTTTCAAAATTCATATCTCGAAACTGGTCAAAGAGTTCCCTTAGATATTTTAACATACGTTTAAACATAGCCTCCCCTTTCCATTGGCTTAAGTTTTAGAGCGCGAGCTCTTCCGGATCATGTTCAAAACTTCAAATAACTTTTCCAAAATATACGGTTTAATGGTAGACCGTCTACCGGGGACACGGTCGCGCGGTACTCTCTTTCAAAATTCATATCTCGAAACTGGTCAAAATGTTCCCTTAGATATTTTCACACTTTTTTTAAACGTCTCCTCCCCTTTATTTTTATGTAGGTTTTAGAGCGCGAGCTCTTCCGGATCATGTTCAATACTTCAAATAACTTTTCCAAAATATACGGTTTAACGGTAGACCGTCTACCGGGGACACGGTCGCGCGGTACTCACTTTCAAAATTCATATCTCGAAACTGGTCAAAGAGTTCCCTTAGATATTTTATCATACGTTTAAACATAGCCTCCCCTTTCCATTGGCTTAAGTTTTAGAGCGCGAGCTCTCCCGGATCATGTTCAAAACTTCAAATAACTTTTCCAAAATATACGGTTTAATGGTAGACCGTCTACCGGGGACACGGTCGCGCGGTACTCAATTTCAAAATTCATATCTCGAAACTGGTCAAAATGTTCCCTTAGATATTTTCACACTTTTTTTAAACGTCTCCTCCCCTTTATTTTTATGTAGGTTTTAGAGCGCGAGCTCTTCCGGATCATTTTCAAATATTTTTTCTAAAATATAAAATTACCGGTTCTGCCGACGACCGTAACATGTCTAAGTGTAGGGTCGCGCAGTACTCACTTTCAAAATTCATATCTCGAAACTGGTCAAAGAGTTCCCTTAGATATTTTAACATACGTTTAAACATAGCCTCCCCTTTCCATTGGCTTAAGTTTTAGAGCGCGAGCTCTTCCGGATCATGTTCAAAACTTCAAATAACTTTTCCAAAATATACGGTTTAATGGTAGACCGTCTACCGGGGACACGGTCGCGCGGTACTCTCTTTCAAAATTCATATCTCGAAACTGGTCAAAATGTTCCCTTAGATATTTTCACACTTTTTTTAAACGTCTCCTCCCCTTTATTTTTATGTAGGTTTTAGAGCGCGAGCTCTTCCGGATCATGTTCAATACTTCAAATAACTTTTCCAAAATATACGGTTTAACGGTAGACCGTCTACCGGGGACACGGTCGCGCGGTACTCACTTTCAAAATTCATATCTCGAAACTGGTCAAAGAGTTCCCTTAGATATTTTATCATACGTTTAAACATAGCCTCCCCTTTCCATTGGCTTAAGTTTTAGAGCGCGAGCTCTCCCGGATCATGTTCAAAACTTCAAATAACTTTTCCAAAATATACGGTTTAACGGTAGACCGTCTACCGGGGACACGGTCGCGCGGTACTCACTTTCAAAATTCATATCTCGAAACTGGTCAAAGAGTTCCCTTAGATATTTTATCATACGTTTAAACATAGCCTCCCCTTTCCATTGGCTTAAGTTTTAGAGCGCGAGCTCTTCCGGATCATTTTCAAATATTTTTTCTAAAATATAAAATTACCGGTTCTGCCGACGACCGTATACATGTCTAAGTGTAGGGTCGCGCAGTACTCACTTTCAAAATTCATATCTCGAAACTGGTCAAAGAGTTCCCTTAGATATTTTAACATACGTTTAAACATAGCCTCCCCTTTCCATTGGCTTAAGTTTTAGAGCGCGAGCTCTTCCGGATCATGTTCAAAACTTCAAATAACTTTTCCAAAATATACGGTTTAATGGTAGACCGTCTACCGGGGACACGGTCGCGCGGTACTCTCTTTCAAAATTCATATCTCGAAACTGGTCAAAATGTTCCCTTAGATATTTTCACACTTTTTTTAAACGTCTCCTCCCCTTTATTTTTATGTAGGTTTTAGAGCGCGAGCTCTTCCGGATCATGTTCAATACTTCAAATAACTTTTCCAAAATATACGGTTTAACGGTAGACCGTCTACCGGGGACACGGTCGCGCGGTACTCACTTTCAAAATTCATATCTCGAAACTGGTCAAAGAGTTCCCTTAGATATTTTATCATACGTTTAAACATAGCCTCCCCTTTCCATTGGCTTAAGTTTTAGAGCGCGAGCTCTCCCGGATCATGTTCAAAACTTCAAATAACTTTTCCAAAATATACGGTTTAACGGTAGACCGTCTACCGGGGACACGGTCGCGCGGTACTCACTTTCAAAATTCATATCTCGAAACTGGTCAAAGAGTTCCCTTAGATATATTTACATACGTTTAAACATAGCCTCCCCTTTCCATTGGCTTAAGTTTTAGAGCGCGAGCTCTCCCGGATCATGTTCAAAACTTCAAATAACTTTTCCAAAATATACGGTTTAACGGTAGACCGTCTACCGGGGACACGGTCGCGCGGTACTCATTTTCAAAATTCATATCTCGAAACTGGTCAAAATGTTCCCTTAGATATTTTCACACTTTTTTTAAACGTCTCCTCCCCTTTATTTTTATGTAGGTTTTAGAGCGCGAGCTCTTCCGGATCATTTTCAAATATTTTTTCTAAAATATAAAATTACCGGTTCTGCCGTCGACCGTATACATGTCTAAGTGTAGGGTCGCGCAGTACTCACTTTCAAAATTCATATCTCGAAACTGGTCAAAATGTTCCCTTAGATATTTTCACACTTTTTTTAAACGTCTCCTCCCCTTTATTTTTATGTAGGTTTTAGAGCGCGAGCTCTTCCGGATCATTTTCAAATATTTTTTCTAAAATATAAAATTACCGGTTCTGCCGTCGACCGTATACATGTCTAAGTGTAGGGTCGCGCAGTACTCACTTTCAAAATTCATATCTCGAAACTGGTCAAAATGTTCCCTTAGATATTTTCACACTTTTTTTAAACGTCTCCTCCCCTTTATTTTTATGTAGGTTTTAGAGCGCGAGCTCTTCCGGATCATTTTCAAATATTTTTTCTAAAATATAAAATTACCGGTTCTGCCGTCGACCGTATACATGTCTAAGTGTAGGGTCGCGCAGTACTCACTTTCAAAATTCATATCTCGAAACTGGTCAAAGAGTTCCCTTAGATATTTTAACATACGTTTAAACATAGCCTCCCCATTCCATTGGCTTAAGTTTTAGAGCGCGAGCTCTCCCGGATCATGTTCAAAACTTCAAATAACTTTTCCAAAATATACGGTTTAACGGTAGACCGTCTACCGGGGACACGGTCGCGCGGTACTCACTTTCAAAATTCATATCTCGAAACTGGTCAAAATGTTCCCTTAGATATTTTCACACTTTTTTTAAACGTCTCCTCCCCTTTATTTTTATGTAGGTTTTAGAGCGCGAGCTCTCCCGGATCATGTTCAAAACTTCAAATAACTTTTCCAAAACATACGGTTTAACGGTAGACCGTCTACCGGGGACACGGTCGCGCGGTACTCACTTTCAAAATTCATATCTCGAAACTGGTCAAAGAGTTCCCTTAGATATTTTAACATACGTTTAAACATAGCCTCCCCTTTCCATTGGCTTAAGTTTTAGAGCGCGAGCTCTCCCGGATCATGTTCAAAACTTCAAATAACTTTTCCAAAATATACGGTTTAACGGTAGACCGTCTACCGGGGACACGGTCGCGCGGTACTCATTTTCAAAATTCATATCTCGAAACTGGTCAAAATGTTCCCTTAGATATTTTCACACTTTTTTTAAACGTCTCCTCCCCTTTATTTTTATGTAGGTTTTAGAGCGCGAGCTCTTCCGGATCATTTTCAAATATTTTTTCTAAAATATAAAATTACCGGTTCTGCCGTCGACCGTATACATGTCTAAGTGTAGGGTCGCGCAGTACTCACTTTCAAAATTCATATCTCGAAACTGGTCAAAATGTTCCCTTAGATATTTTCACACTTTTTTTAAACGTCTCCTCCCCTTTATTTTTATGTAGGTTTTAGAGGGCGAGCTCTTCCGGATCATTTTCAAATATTTTTTCTAAAATATAAAATTACCGGTTTTGCCGACGACCGTATACATGTCTAAGTGTAGGGTCGCGCAGTACTCACTTTCAAAATTCATATCTCGAAACTGGTCAAAGATTTCCCTTAGATATTTTAACATACGTTTAAACATAGCCTCCCCTTTCCATTGGCTTAAGTTTTAGAGCGCGAGCTCTCCCGGATCATGTTCAAAACTTCAAATAACTTTTCCAAAATATACGGTTTAACGGTAGA
Source organism: Acyrthosiphon pisum (assembly GCF_005508785.2). NCBI lineage: Eukaryota > Metazoa > Arthropoda > Insecta > Hemiptera > Aphididae > Acyrthosiphon > Acyrthosiphon pisum. The sequence goes on along the minus strand of NW_021771203.1, from coordinate 51,414 downwards.
CCGTCTACCGGGGACACGGTCGCGCGGTACTCACTTTCAAAATTCATATCTCGAAACTGGTCAAAATGTTCCCTTAGATATTTTCACACTTTTTTTAAACGTCTCCTCCCCTTTATTTTTATGTAGGTTTTAGAGCGCGAGCTCTCCCGGATCATGTTCAAAACTTCAAATAACTTTTCCAAAACATACGGTTTAACGGTAGACCGTCTACCGGGGACACGGTCGCGCGGTACTCACTTTCAAAATTCATATCTCGAAACTGGTCAAAGAGTTCCCTTAGATATTTTAACATACGTTTAAACATAGCCTCCCCTTTCCATTGGCTTAAGTTTTAGAGCGCGATCTCTCCCGGATCATGTTCAAAACTTCAAATAACTTTTCCAAAATATACGGTTTAACGGTAGACCGTCTACCGGGGACAAGGTCGCGCGGTACTCATTTTCAAAATTCATATCTCGAAACTGGTCAAAATGTTCCCTTAGATATTTTCACACTTTTTTTAAACGTCTCCTCCCCTTTATTTTTATGTAGGTTTTAGAGCGCGAGCTCTTCCGGATCATTTTCAAATATTTTTTCTAAAATATAAAATTACCGGTTCTGCCGTCGACCGTATACATGTCTAAGTGTAGGGTCGCGCAGTACTCACTTTCAAAATTCATATCTCGAAACTGGTCAAAATGTTCCCTTAGATATTTTCACACTTTTTTTAAACGTCTCCTCCCCTTTATTTTTATGTAGGTTTTAGAGCGCGAGCTCTTCCGGATCATTTTCAAATATTTTTTTCTAAAATATAAAATTACCGGTTCTGCCGTCGACCGTATACATGTCTAAGTGTAGGGTCGCGCAGTACTCACTTTCAAAATTCATATCTCGAAACTGGTCAAAGAGTTCCCTTAGATATTTTAACATACGTTTAAACATAGCCTCCCCTTTCCATTGGCTTAAGTTTTAGAGCGCGAGCTCTCCCGGATCATGTTCAAAACTTCAAATAACTTTTCCAAAATATACGGTTTAACGGTAGACCGTCTACCGGGGACACGGTCGCGCGGTACTCACTTTCAAAATTCATATCTCGATACTGGTCAAAATGTTCCCTTAGATATTTTCACACTTTTTTTAAACGTCTCCTCCCCTTTATTTTTATGTAGGTTTTAGAGCGCGAGCTCTCCCGGATCATGTTCAAAACTTCAAATAACTTTTCCAAAACATACCGGTTTAACGGTAGACCGTCTACCGGGGACACGGTCGCGCGGTACTCACTTTCAAAATTCATATCTCGAAACTGGTCAAAGAGTTCCCTTAGATATTTTAACATACGTTTAAACATAGCCTCCCCTTTCCATTGGCTTAAGTTTTAGAGCGCGAGCTCTCCCGGATCATGTTCAAAACTTCAAATAACTTTTCCAAAATATACCGGTTTAACGGTAGACCGTCTACCGGGGACACGGTCGCGCGGTACTCATTTTCAAAATTCATATCTCGAAACTGGTCAAAATGTTCCCTTAGATATTTTCACACTTTTTTTAAACGTCTCCTCCCCTTTCCATTGGTTTAAGTTTTAGAGCGCGAGCTCTTCCGGATCATTTTCAAATATTTTTTCTAAAATATAAAATTACCGGTTCTGCCGTCGACCGTATACATGTCTAAGTGTAGGGTCGCGCGGTACTCACTTTCAAAATTCATATCTCGAAACTGGTCAAAATGTTCCCTTAGATATTTTCACACTTTTTTTAAACGTCTCCTCCCCTTTATTTTTATGTAGGTTTTAGAGCGCGAGCTCTCCTGGATCATGTTCAAAACTTCAAATAACTTTTCCAAAACATACCGGTTTAACGGTAGACCGTAACATGTCTAAGTGTAGGGTCGCGCGGTACTCACTTTCAAAATTCATATCTCGAAACTGGTCAAAGAGTTCCCTTAGATATTTTAACATACGTTTAAACATAGCCTCCCCTTTCCATTGGCTTAAGTTTTAGAGCGCGAGCTCTCCCGGATCATGTTCAAAACTTCAAATAACTTTTCCAAAATATACGGTTTAACGGTAGACCGTCTACCGGGGACACGGTCGCGCGGTACTCATTTTCAAAATTCATATCTCGAAACTGGTCAAAATGTTCCCTTAGATATTTTCACACTTTTTTTAAACATAGCATCCCCTTTCCATTGGCTTAAGTTTTAGAGCGCGAGCTCTCCCGGATCATGATCAAAACTTCAAATAACTTTTCCAAAATATACGGTTTAACGGTAGACCGTCTACCGGGGACACGGTCGCGCGGTACTCATTTTCAAAATTCATATCTCGAAACTGGTCAAAATGTTCCCTTAGATATTTTCACACTTTTTTTAAACATAGCCTCCCCTTTATTTTTATGTAGGTTTTAGAGCGCGAGCTCTTCCGGATCATGTTCAAAACTTCAAATAACTTTTCCAAAATATACGGTTTAATGGTAGACCGTCTACCGGGGACACGGTCGCGCGGTACTCTCTTTCAAAATTCATATCTCGAAACTGGTCAAAATGTTCCCTTAGATATTTTCACACTTTTTTTAAACGTCTCCTCCCCTTTATTTTTATGTAGGTTTTAGAGCGCGAGCTCTTCCGGATCATGTTCAATACTTCAAATAACTTTTCCAAAATATACGGTTTAACGGTAGACCGTCTACCGGGGACACGGTCGCGCGGTACTCACTTTCAAAATTCATATCTCGAAACTGGTCAAAGAGTTCCCTTAGATATTTTAACATACGTTTAAACATAGCCTCCCCTTTCCATTGGCTTAAGTTTTAGAGCGCGAGCTCTCCCGGATCATGTTCAAAACTTCAAATAACTTTTCCAAAATATACGGTTTAACGGTAGACCGTCTACCGGGGACACGGTCGCGCGGTACTCATTTTCAAAATTCATATCTCGAAACTGGTCAAAATGTTCCCTTAGATATTTTCACACTTTTTTTAAACGTCTCCTCCCCTTTATTTTTATGTAGGTTTTAGAGCGCGAGCTCTTCCGGATCATTTTCAAATATTTTTTCTAAAATATAAAATTACCGGTTCTGCCGTCGACCGTATACATGTCTAAGTGTAGGGTCGCGCCGTACTCACTTTCAAAATTCATATCTCGAAACTGGTCAAAATGTTCCCTTAGATATTTTCACACTTTTTTTAAACGTCTCCTCCCCTTTATTTTTATGTAGGTTTTAGAGCGCGAGCTCTTCCGGATCATGTTCAAAACTTCAAATAACTTGTCCAAAATATACGGTTTAATGGTAGACCGTCTACCGGGGACACGGTCGCGCGGTACTCACTTTCAAAATTCATATCTCGAAACTGGTCAAAATGTTCCCTTAGATATTTTCACACTTTTTTTAAACGTCTCCTCCCCTTTATTTTTATGTAGGTTTTAGAGCGCGAGCTCTTCCGGATCATTTTCAAATATTTTTTCTAAAATATAAAATTACCGGTTCTGCCGACGACCGTATACATGTCTAAGTGTAGGGTCGCGCAGTACTCACTTTCAAAATTCATATCTCGAAACTGGTCAAAGAGTTCCCTTAGATATTTTAACATACGTTTAAACATAGCCTCCCCTTTCCATTGGCTTAAGTTTTAGAGCGCGAGCTCTCCCGGATCATGTTCAAAACTTCAAATAACTTTTCCAAAATATACGGTTTAACGGTAGACCGTCTACCGGGGACACGGTCGCGCGGTACTCATTTTCAAAATTCATATCTCGAAACTGGTCAAAATGTTCCCTTAGATATTTTCACACTTTTTTTAAACGTCTCCTCCCCTTTATTTTTATGTAGGTTTTAGAGCGCGAGCTCTCCCGGATCATGTTCAAAACTTCAAATAACTTTTCCAAAATATACGGTTTAACGGTAGACCGTCTACCGGGGACACGGTCGCGCGGTACTCATTTTCAAAATTCATATCTCGAAACTGGTCAAAATGTTCCCTTAGATATTTTCACACTTTTTTTAAACATAGCCTCCCCTTTTATTTTTATGTAGGTTTTAGAGCGCGAGCTCTTCCGGATCATTTTCAAATATTTTTTCTAAAATATAAAATTACCGGTTCTGCCGTCGACCGTATACATGTCTAAGTGTAGGGTCGCGCAGTACTCATTTTCAAAATTCATATCTCGAAACTGGTCAAAATGTTCCCTTAGATATTTTCACACTTTTTTTAAACGTCTCCTCCCCTTTATTTTTATGTAGGTTTTAGAGCGCGAGCTCTTCCGGATCATTTTCAAATATTTTTTCTAAAATATAAAATTACCGGTTCTGCCGTCGACCGTATACATGTCTAAGTGTAGGGTCGCGCCGTACTCACTTTCAAAATTCATATCTCGAAACTGGTCAAAATGTTCCCTTAGATATTTTCACACTTTTTTTAAACGTCTCCTCCCCTTTATTTTTATGTAGGTTTTAGAGCGCGAGCTCTTCCGGATCATGTTCAAAACTTCAAATAACTTTTCCAAAATATACGGTTTAATGGTAGACCGTCTACCGGGGACACGGTCGCGCGGTACTCACTTTCAAAATTCATATCTCGAAACTGGTCAAAATGTTCCCTTAGATATTTTCACACTTTTTTTAAACGTCTCCTCCCCTTTATTTTTATGTAGGTTTTAGAGCGCGAGCTCTTCCGGATCATTTTCAAATATTTTTTCTAAAATATAAAATTACCGGTTCTGCCGACGACCGTATACATGTCTAAGTGTAGGGTCGCGCAGTACTCACTTTCAAAATTCATATCTCGAAACTGGTCAAAGAGTTCCCTTAGATATTTTAACATACGTTTAAACATAGCCTCCCCTTTCCATTGGCTTAAGTTTTAGAGCGCGAGCTCTCCCGGATCATGTTCAAAACTTCAAATAACTTTTCCAAAATATACGGTTTAACGGTAGACCGTCTACCGGGGACACGGTCGCGCGGTACTCACTTTCAAAATTCATATCTCGAAACTGGTCAAAATGTTCCCTTAGATATTTTCACACTTTTTTTAAACGTCTCCTCCCCTTTATTTTTATGTAGGTTTTAGAGGGCGAGCTCTCCCGGATCATGTTCAAAACTTCAAATAACTTTTCCAAAACATACGGTTTAACGGTAGACCGTCTACCGGGGACACGGTCGCGCGGTACTCACTTTCAAAATTCATATCTCGAAACTGGTCAAAATGTTCCCTTAGATATTTTCACACTTTTTTTAAACGTCTCCTCCCCTTTATTTTTATGTAGGTTTTAGAGCGCGAGCTCTTCCGGATCATTTTCAAATATTTTTTCTAAAATATAAAATTACCGGTTCTGCCGTCGACCGTATACATGTCTAAGTGTAGGGTCGCGCAGTACTCACTTTCAAAATTCATATCTCGAAACTGGTCAAAGAGTTCCCTTAGATATTTTAACATACGTTTAAACATAGCCTCCCCTTTCCATTGGCTTAAGTTTTAGAGCGCGAGCTCTCCCGGATCATGTTCAAAACTTCAAATAACTTTTCCAAAATATACGGTTTAATGGTAGACCGTCTACCGGGGACACGGTCGCGCGGTACTCTCTTTCAAAATTCATATCTCGAAACTGGTCAAAATGTTCCCTTAGATATTTTCACACTTTTTTTAAACGTCTCCTCCCCTTTATTTTTATGTAGGTTTTAGAGCGCGAGCTCTTCCGGATCATGTTCAATACTTCAAATAACTTTTCCAAAATATACGGTTTAACGGTAGACCGTCTACCGGGGACACGGTCGCGCGGTACTCACTTTCAAAATTCATATCTCGAAACTGGTCAAAGAGTTCCCTTAGATATATTTACATACGTTTAAACATAGCCTCCCCTTTCCATTGGCTTAAGTTTTAGAGCGCGAGCTCTCCCGGATCATGTTCAAAACTTCAAATAACTTTTCCAAAATATACGGTTTAACGGTAGACCGTCTACCGGGGACACGGTCGCGCGGTACTCATTTTCAAAATTCATATCTCGAAACTGGTCAAAATGTTCCCTTAGATATTTTCACACTTTTTTTAAACGTCTCCTCCCCTTTATTTTTATGTAGGTTTTAGAGCGCGAGCTCTTCCGGATCATTTTCAAATATTTTTTCTAAAATATAAAATTACCGGTTCTGCCGACGACCGTATACATGTCTAAGTGTAGGGTCGCGCAGTACTCACTTTCAAAATTCATATCTCGAAACTGGTCAAAGAGTTCCCTTAGATATTTTAACATACGTTTAAACATAGCCTCCCCTTTCCATTGGCTTAAGTTTTAGAGCGCGAGCTCTCCCGGATCATGTTCAAAACTTCAAATAACTTTTCCAAAATATACGGTTTAACGGTAGACCGTCTACCGGGGACACGGTCGCGCGGTACTCACTTTCAAAATTCATATCTCGAAACTGGTCAAAATGTTCCCTTAGATATTTTCAAACTTTTTTTAAACGTCTCCTCCCCTTTATTTTTATGTAGGTTTTAGAGCGCGAGCTCTCCCTGATCATGTTCAAAACTTCAAATAACTTTTCCAAAATATACGGTTTAACGGTAGACCGTCTACCGGGGACACGGTCGCGCGGTACTCACTTTCAAAATTCATATCTCGAAACTGGTCAAAGAGTTCCCTTAGATATTTTAACATACGTTTAAACATAGCCTCCCCTTTCCATTGGCTTAAGTTTTAGAGCGCGAGCTCTCCCGGATCATGTTCAAAACTTCAAATAACTTTTCCAAAATATACGGTTTAACGGTAGACCGTCTACCGGGGACACGGTCGCGCGGTACTCATTTTCAAAATTCATATCTCGAAACTGGTCAAAATGTTCCCTTAGATATATTTACATACGTTTAAACGTCTCCTCCCCTTTATTTTTATGTAGGTTTTAGAGCGCGAGCTCTCCCGGATCATGTTCAAAACTTCAAATAACTTTTCCAAAATATACCGGTTTAACGGTAGACCGTCTACCGGGGACACGGTCGCGCGGTACTCATTTTCAAAATTCATATCTCGAAACTGGTCAAAATGTTCCCTTAGATATTTTCACACTTTTTTTAAACGTCTCCTCCCCTTTATTTTTATGTAGGTTTTAGAGCGCGAGCTCTTCCGGATCATTTTCAAATATTTTTTCTAAAATATAAAATTACCGGTTCTGCCGTCGACCGTATACATGTCTAAGTGTAGGGTCGCGCAGTACTCACTTTCAAAATTCATATCTCGAAACTGGTCAAAATGTTCCCTTAGATATTTTCACACTTTTTTTAAACGTCTCCTCCCCTTTATTTTTATGTAGGTTTTAGAGCGCGAGCTCTTCCGGATCATTTTCAAATATTTTTTCTAAAATATAAAATTACCGGTTCTGCCGTCGACCGTATACATGTCTAAGTGTAGGGTCGCGCAGTACTCACTTTCAAAATTCATATCTCGAAACTGATCAAAGAGTTCCCTTAGATATTTTAACATACGTTTAAACATAGCATCCCCTTTCCATTGGCTTAAGTTTTAGAGCGCGAGCTCTCCCGGATCATGTTCAAAACTTCAAATAACTTTTCCAAAATATACGGTTTAACGGTAGACCGTCTACCGGGGACACGGTCGCGCGGTACTCATTTTCAAAATTCATATCTCGAAACTGGTCAAAATGTTCCCTTAGATATTTTCACACTTTTTTTAAACGTCTCCTCCCCTTTATTTTTATGTAGGTTTTAGAGCGCGAGCTCTTCCGGATCATGTTCAAAACTTCAAATAACTTTTCCAAAATATACGGTTTAATGGTAGACCGTCTACCGGGGACACGGTCGCGCGGTACTCTCTTTCAAAATTCATATCTCGAAACTGGTCAAAATGTTCCCTTAGATATTTTCACACTTTTTTTAAACGTCTCCTCCCCTTTATTTTTATGTAGGTTTTAGAGCGCGAGCTCTTCCGGATCATTTTCAAATATTTTTTCTAAAATATAAAATTACCGGTTCTGCCGACGACCGTATACATGTCTAAGTGTAGGGTCGCGCAGTACTCACTTTCAAAATTCATATCTCGAAACTGGTCAAAGAGTTCCCTTAGATATTTTAACATACGTTTAAACATAGCCTCCCCTTTCCATTGGCTTAAGTTTTAGAGCGCGAGCTCTCCCGGATCATGTTCAAAACTTCAAATAACTTTTCCAAAATATACGGTTTAACGGTAGACCGTCTACCGGGGACACGGTCGCGCGGTACTCACTTTCAAAATTCATATCTCGAAACTGGTCAAAATGTTCCCTTAGATATTTTCACACTTTTTTTAAACGTCTCCTCCCCTTTATTTTTATGTAGGTTTTAGAGCGCGAGCTCTCCCGGATCATGTTCAAAACTTCAAATAACTTTTCCAAAACATACGGTTTAACGGTAGACCGTCTACCGGGGACACGGTCGCGCGGTACTCACTTTCAAAATTCATATCTCGAAACTGATCAAAGAGTTCCCTTAGATATTTTAACATACGTTTAAACATAGCATCCCCTTTCCATTGGCTTAAGTTTTAGAGCGCGAGCTCTCCCGGATCATGTTCAAAACTTCAAATAACTTTTCCAAAATATACCGGTTTAACGGTAGACCGTCTACCGGGGACACGGTCGCGCGGTACTCATTTTCAAAATTCATATCTCGAAACTGGTCAAAATGTTCCCTTAGATATTTTCACACTTTTTTTAAACGTCTCCTCCCCTTTATTTTTATGTAGGTTTTAGAGCGCGAGCTCTTCCGGATCATGTTCAATACTTCAAATAACTTTTCCAAAATATACGGTTTAACGGTAGACCGTCTACCGGGGACACGGTCGCGCGGTACTCACTTTCAAAATTCATATCTCGAAACTGGTCAAAGAGTTCCCTTAGATATTTTATCATACGTTTAAACATAGCCTCCCCTTTCCATTGGCTTAAGTTTTAGAGCGCGAGCTCTCCCGGATCATGATCAAAACTTCAAATAACTTTTCCAAAATATACGGTTTAACGGTAGACCGTCTACCGGGGACACGGTCGCGCGGTACTCATTTTCAAAATTCATATCTCGAAACTGGTCAAAATGTTCCCTTAGATATTTTCACACTTTTTTTAAACGTCTCCTCCCCTTTATTTTTATGTAGGTTTTAGAGCGCGAGCTCTTCCGGATCATTTTCAAATATTTTTTCTAAAATATAAAATTACCGGTTCTGCCGTCGACCGTATACATGTCTAAGTGTAGGGTCGCGCAGTACTCACTTTCAAAATTCATATCTCGAAACTGGTCAAAATGTTCCCTTAGATAATTTCACACTTTTTTTAAACGTCTCCTCCCCTTTATTTTTATGTAGGTTTTAGAGGGCGAGCTCTTCCGGATCATGTTCAAAACTTCAAATAACTTTTCCAAAATATACGGTTTAATGGTAGACCGTCTACCGGGGACACGGTCGCGCGGTACTCACTTTCAAAATTCATATCTCGAAACTGGTCAAAATGTTCCCTTAGATATTTTCACACTTTTTTTAAACGTCTCCTCCCCTTTATTTTTATGTAGGTTTTAGAGCGCGAGCTCTTCCGGATCATTTTCAAAACTTCAAATAACTTTTCCAAAATTACCGGTTTAACGGTAGACCGTCTACCGGGGACACGGTCGCGCGGTACTCACTTTCAAAATTCATATCTCGAAACTGATCAAAGAGTTCCCTTAGATATTTTAACATACGTTTAAACATAGCATCCCCTTTCCATTGGCTTAAGTTTTAGAGCGCGAGCTCTCCCGGATCATGTTCAAAACTTCAAATAACTTTTCCAAAATATACGGTTTAACGGTAGACCGTCTACCGGGGACACGGTCGCGCGGTACTCATTTTCAAAATTCATATCTCGAAACTGGTCAAAATGTTCCCTTAGATATTTTCACACTTTTTTTAAACGTCTCCTCCCCTTTATTTTTATGTAGGTTTTAGAGCGCGAGCTCTCCCGGATCATGTTCAAAACTTCAAATAACTTTTCCAAAACATACGGTTTAACGGTAGACCGTCTACCGGGGACACGGTCGCGCGGTACTCACTTTCAAAATTCATATCTCGAAACTGATCAAAGAGTTCCCTTAGATATTTTAACATACGTTTAAACATAGCATCCCCTTTCCATTGGCTTAAGTTTTAGAGCGCGAGCTCTCCCGGATCATGTTCAAAACTTCAAATAACTTTTCCAAAATATACGGTTTAACGGTAGACCGTCTACCGGGGACACGGTCGCGCGGTACTCATTTTCAAAATTCATATCTCGAAACTGGTCAAAATGTTCCCTTAGATATTTTCACACTTTTTTTAAACGTCTCCTCCCCTTTATTTTTATGTAGGTTTTAGAGCGCGAGCTCTTCCGGATCATGTTCAAAACTTCAAATAACTTTTCCAAAATATACGGTTTAATGGTAGACCGTCTACCGGGGACACGGTCGCGCGGTACTCTCTTTCAAAATTCATATCTCGAAACTGGTCAAAATGTTCCCTTAGATATTTTCACACTTTTTTTAAACGTCTCCTCCCCTTTATTTTTATGTAGGTTTTAGAGCGCGAGCTCTTCCGGATCATGTTCAATACTTCAAATAACTTTTCCAAAATATACGGTTTAACGGTAGACCGTCTACCGGGGACACGGTCGCGCGGTACTCACTTTCAAAATTCATATCTCGAAACTGGTCAAAATGTTCCCTTAGATATTTTCACACTTTTTTTAAACGTCTCCTCCCCTTTATTTTTATGTAGGTTTTAGAGCGCGAGCTCTTCCGGATCATTTTCAAATATTTTTTCTAAAATATAAAATTACCGGTTCTGCCGTCGACCGTATACATGTCTAAGTGTAGGGTCGCGCAGTACTCACTTTCAAAATTCATATCTCGAAACTGGTCAAAGAGTTCCCTTAGATATTTTAACATACGTTTAAACATAGCCTCCCCTTTCCATTGGCTTAAGTTTTAGAGCGCGAGCTCTCCCGGATCATGTTCAAAACTTCAAATAACTTTTCCAAAATATACGGTTTAACGGTAGACCGTCTACCGGGGACACGGTCGCGCGGTACTCACTTTCAAAATTCATATCTCGAAACTGGTCAAAATGTTCCCTTAGATATTTTCACACCTTTTTTTAAACGTCTCCTCCCCTTTATTTTTATGTAGGTTTTAGAGCGCGAGCTCTCCCGGATCATGTTCAAAACTTCAAATAACTTTTCCAAAACATACCGGTTTAACGGTAGACCGTCTACCGGGGACACGGTCGCGCGGTACTCACTTTCAAAATTCATATCTCGAAACTGATCAAAGAGTTCCCTTAGATATTTTAACATACGTTTAAACATAGCATCCCCTTTCCATTGGCTTAAGTTTTAGAGCGCGAGCTCTCCCGGATCATGTTCAAAACTTCAAATAACTTTTCCAAAATATACGGTTTAACGGTAGACCGTCTACCGGGGACACGGTCGCGCGGTACTCACTTTCAAAATTCATATCTCGAAACTGGTCAAAATGTTCCCTTAGATATTTTCACACTTTTTTTAAACGTCTCCTCCCCTTTATTTTTATGTAGGTTTTAGAGCGCGAGCTCTTCCGGATCATGTTCAAAACTTCAAATAACTTTTCCAAAATATACGGTTTAATGGTAGACCGTCTACCGGGGACACGGTCGCGCGGTACTCACTTTCAAAATTCATATCTCGAAACTGGTCAAAATGTTCCCTTAGATATTTTCACACTTTTTTTAAACGTCTCCTCCCCTTTATTTTTATGTAGGTTTTAGAGCGCGAGCTCTTCCGGATCATTTTCAAATATTTTTTCTAAAATATAAAATTACCGGTTCTGCCGACGACCGTATACATGTCTAAGTGTAGGGTCGCGCAGTACTCACTTTCAAAATTCATATCTCGAAACTGGTCAAAGAGTTCCCTTAGATATTTTAACATACGTTTAAACATAGCCTCCCCTTTCCATTGGCTTAAGTTTTAGAGCGCGAGCTCTCCCGGATCATGTTCAAAACTTCAAATAACTTTTCCAAAATATACGGTTTAACGGTAGACCGTCTACCGGGGACACGGTCGCGCGGTACTCACTTTCAAAATTCATATCTCGAAACTGGTCAAAATGTTCCCTTAGATATTTTCACACTTTTTTTAAACGTCTCCTCCCCTTTATTTTTATGTAGGTTTTAGAGCGCGAGCTCTCCCGGATCATGTTCAAAACTTCAAATAACTTTTCCAAAACATACGGTTTAACGGTAGACCGTCTACCGGGGACTCGGTCGCGCGGTACTCATTTTCAAAATTCATATCTCGAAACTGGTCAAAATGTTCCCTTAGATATTTTCACACTTTTTTTAAACGTCTCCTCCCCTTTATTTTTATGTAGGTTTTAGAGCGCGAGCTCTTCCGGATCATTTTCAAATATTTTTTCTAAAATATAAAATTACCGGTTCTGCCGTCGACCGTATACATGTCTAAGTGTAGGGTCGCGCAGTACTCACTTTCAAAATTCATATCTCGAAACTGGTCAAAATGTTCCCTTAGATATTTTCACACTTTTTTTAAACGTCTCCTCCCCTTTATTTTTATGTAGGTTTTAGAGCGCGAGCTCTTCCGGATCATGTTCAAAACTTCAAATAACTTTTCCAAAATATACGGTTTAATGGTAGACCGTCTACCGGGGACACGGTCGCGCGGTACTCACTTTCAAAATTCATATCTCGAAACTGGTCAAAATGTTCCCTTAGATATTTTCACACTTTTTTTAAACGTCTCCTCCCCTTTATTTTTATGTAGGTTTTAGAGCGCGAGCTCTTCCGGATCATTTTCAAATATTTTTTCTAAAATATAAAATTACCGGTTCTGCCGACGACCGTAACATGTCTAAGTGTAGGGTCGCGCAGTACTCACTTTCAAAATTCATATCTCGAAACTGGTCAAAGAGTTCCCTTAGATATTTTAACATACGTTTAAACATAGCCTCCCCTTTCCATTGGCTTAAGTTTTAGAGCGCGAGCTCTTCCGGATCATGTTCAAAACTTCAAATAACTTTTCCAAAATATACGGTTTAATGGTAGACCGTCTACCGGGGACACGGTCGCGCGGTAATCTCTTTCAAAATTCATATCTCGAAACTGGTCAAAATGTTCCCTTAGATATTTTCACACTTTTTTTAAACGTCTCCTCCCCTTTATTTTTATGTAGGTTTTAGAGCGCGAGCTCTTCCGGATCATGTTCAATACTTCAAATAACTTTTCCAAAATATACGGTTTAACGGTAGACCGTCTACCGGGGACACGGTCGCGCGGTACTCACTTTCAAAATTCATATCTCGAAACTGGTCAAAGAGTTCCCTTAGATATTTTATCATACGTTTAAACATAGCCTCCCCTTTCCATTGGCTTAAGTTTTAGAGCGCGAGCTCTCCCGGATCATGTTCAAAACTTCAAATAACTTTTCCAAAACATACGGTTTAACGGTAGACCGTCTACCGGGGACACGGTCGCGCGGTACTCACTTTCAAACTTCATATCTCGAAACTGGTCAAAGAGTTCCCTTAGATATTTTAACATACGTTTAAACATAGCCTCCCCTTTCCATTGGCTTAAGTTTTAGAGCGCGAGCTCTCCCGGATCATGTTCAAAACTTCAAATAACTTTTCCAAAATATACGGTTTAACGGTAGACCGTCTACCGGGGACACGGTCGCGCGGTACTCATTTTCAAAATTCATATCTCGAAACTGGTCAAAATGTTCCCTTAGATATTTTCACACTTTTTTTAAACGTCTCCTCCCCTTTATTTTTATGTAGGTTTTAGAGCGCGAGCTCTTCCGGATCATTTTCAAATATTTTTTCTAAAATATAAAATTACCGGTTCTGCCGTCGACCGTATACATGTCTAAGTGTAGGGTCGCGCCGTACTCACTTTCAAAATTCATATCTCGAAACTGGTCAAAATGTTCCCTTAGATATTTTCACACTTTTTTTAAACGTCTCCTCCCCTTTATTTTTATGTAGGTTTTAGAGCGCGAGCTCTTCCGGATCATGTTCAAAACTTCAAATAACTTTTCCAAAATATACGGTTTAATGGTAGACCGTCTACCGGGGACACGGTCGCGCGGTACTCACTTTCAAAATTCATATCTCGAAACTGGTCAAAATGTTCCCTTAGATATTTTCAAACTTTTTTTAAACGTCTCCTCCCCTTTATTTTTATGTAGGTTTTAGAGCGCGAGCTCTTCCGGATCATTTTCAAATATTTTTTCTAAAATATAAAATTACCGGTTCTGCCGACGACCGTATACATGTCTAAGTGTAGGGTCGCGCAGTACTCACTTTCAAAATTCATATCTCGAAACTGGTCAAAGAGTTCCCTTAGATATTTTAACATACGTTTAAACATAGCCTCCCCTTTCCATTGGCTTAAGTTTTAGAGCGCGAGCTCTTCCGGATCATGTTCAAAACTTCAAATAACTTTTCCAAAATATACGGTTTAATGGTAGACCGTCTACCGGGGACACGGTCGCGCGGTACTCTCTTTCAAAATTCATATCTCGAAACTGGTCAAAATGTTCCCTTAGATATTTTCACACTTTTTTTAAACGTCTCCTCCCCTTTATTTTTATGTAGGTTTTAGAGCATGAGCTCTTCCGGATCATGTTCAATACTTCAAATAACTTTTCCAAAATATACGGTTTAACGGTAGACCGTCTACCGGGGACACGGTCGCGCGGTACTCACTTTCAAAATTCATATCTCGAAACTGGTCAAAGAGTTCCCTTAGATATTTTATCATACGTTTAAACATAGCCTCCCCTTTCCATTGGCTTAAGTTTTAGAGCGCGAGCTCTCCCGGATCATGTTCAAAACTTCAAATAACTTTTCCAAAATATACGGTTTAACGGTAGACCGTCTACCGGGGACACGGTCGCGCGGTACTCACTTTCAAAATTCATATCTCGAAACTGGTCAAAGAGTTCCCTTAGATATTTTAACATACGTTTAAACATAGCCTCCCCTTTCCATTGGCTTAAGTTTTAGAGCGCGAGCTCTCCCGGATCATGTTCAAAACTTCAAATAACTTTTCCAAAATAT
>NW_021771203.1:34988-36293 GCF_005508785.2 Acyrthosiphon pisum | reverse complement strand
TTAGATATTTTCACAATTTTTTTAAACGTCTCCTCCCCTTTATTTTTATGTAGGTTTTAGAGCATGTTGAGTTGAATGTATTAAAGGCAAGCATATATTATATTATATTATATTATATTATATTATATTATATTATATTATTTTCTATTATATTATACTATATTATATTATATTATTTTCTATTATATTATATACTATATTATATTATATTATATTATATTATATTATTTTCTATTATATTATACTATATTATATTATATTATTTTCTATTATATTATATACTATATTATATTATATTATATTATTTTATATTATATTATATTATATTATACTATATTATATTATATTATATCAGACTATATTATATTTTATATTTTTAAATTTGCGTTTTTAACACGCTGTAGTGGTAGCACTGTAGAACATAGCAATTATTGAATACAATTATTATATTGTTGTATATTGGAATTATTAAATTTTAAGGGTTTGGGAGACACTGGGCCTGTTATCTATTGCCGTTGGATTATTGCTAATGTAATTCTCGTGTTAAATTCTTTTCGCGAATATCGCGTTTTCGACGTCCGAGAGCGGCGAAGCCGGTCGTCCGCCGTCCGAAACGGCCTGATCGCCCGCTCCGACGCCCGAAGCGGACGTGCGAACCGCGTTCGCGATTCGCCGGGACGGCGACACGTCTTAAGGGTCACAGATTTGACGCCAGTTCTCAACTCAGTAGGTAGGCAGGTCGGTTAGGCGTAGGTGCGGATGACCCGGGGTCGTGGTTTCGAATCCCGCCGCTTGGATTCGATTTAATTTGCGGCGGCCGTGGTAAATTAACTTTTTTTTTTCGGATCGAATTTTTTTTTCCGCGTTTTTTTTTCGTTATTTACAATTCGCTATCACTCCCGCCTTATTATATTTAACCAAAATTGTTTGATATTTTTTTTTAAAAATTCGAGTTTAACTGCTTTTACGGACATTGCATGTCCCCGTCGAAGACGTATTCGCGTTCCCCGCTAAATTTATAGGCCGCACGCGGCCGCACTTTTCACGGGACAAGTCCCGGGGCGGAGCGGCGTCGCGAAAAGCGGACGGCCGATATCGCCGCCGTCGAGTAGGTATCGCTATATACAGGCATAAATATATGGGTGGAAACGTTAGATTTTTTTCGCGACTCACGCGTTTTCGACGTCCGAGAGCGGCGAAGCCGGTCGTCCGGCGTCCGACGCGGCCTGATCGCCCGCTCCGACGCCCGAAGCGGACGCGCGAACCACGTACGTGATTCGCCGGGACGGCGAAACGGCTTAAGAG
>NW_021771203.1:34717-34938 GCF_005508785.2 Acyrthosiphon pisum | reverse complement strand
AATTGTATACAATATTGCAATCCTTAATATAGCAATAGTACTGAGTAGTAAAATGTATAATGGTATATATAGATTAGTGTAAATTGAACCATTTGTTGCCCCAATAACTTATTCGAGAGGAGGTAAAATTTTTTTATCCCCAATGATTTTTTGACAGCATACAGCATACAATTTATATATAAATTTATCTAGTTAATAGTCTCAATACAAATTAATGTGAC
>NW_021771203.1:33813-34617 GCF_005508785.2 Acyrthosiphon pisum | reverse complement strand
TTTTGTACGTTTTATATTATAATTTATTTAAAGTGTTTATTTATTTTTTAATTATTTGTTTACTAATGTATTACGTGTTTTATTATTTTTGTTTGTACGTTTTATATTATTTTATATTTATCATTGGATTTGTTCGAAAAGGTAGTTGGAGAGTTCACGTCTAGATTTTAATCGCGTGTAAAGGTATTGAGTATTCCAAATTAATAGGTGCGTTTTCACCCATATTTATTTTAATTATTTTATTTTCGTTATCCTCTTGTTTATTTCTGAAACATAATCATTATTATAACGTACATTAATTCTATTATTAACTATCTTTTGCTTATTGCTTACTTATTACTTAGAATTTATTTGTTTTTGTTTTTTTTTTTAATTAATTTTAATATATTAAATAATTTGTTATGACTAGTTACTATTAATAATATTTATTTATATATTTATTTTATATATTTTTTTTTTATTCTATTTATCTTGGTGATGGTGGTGCGGTGAATGATGTCTCTTCAAATCCTCTTATGTAATCGCTTCTGTTCGGTGTTCTGTATCTAACTATCCTTCCTGGCGTATCTCTTATTTGTCCGTTACTAATATATCTGCATTTTATTAGTATACTAGCTCTCCGAACGTCGTTGGGGGACACCCCCAAACCCCCCGGTGTTTCCCCCGAGTGTTGTCGATGTCGGAAGCCGCAGTGGTCTCGTGGTTCGGTCGTCGGTCTCAAGCAAGGTGTATGGGCGATGTGGAGGTCTGGTGATAAGGAACAGTGATAAGGTTAGGACCACTGCGGTTCGACGCGGTAGTTCG
>NW_021771203.1:32875-33763 GCF_005508785.2 Acyrthosiphon pisum | reverse complement strand
CCATATTATATTTTCTAAGAACACAAAACACGTATCAGTTGACAGGATATGGGGGATTGCCAAAGCGAGGAGTAGATATACGTATATATGTATATATACGTAACCATTAGACCAGGATGTAATAACTGATAAATATTTAATAATTCGCAGAAGAGATGACTCTCTGCATAACAACACAGATAATAAATTAGCTACCAGAACACTTTAAGAATGTAGAAAGGTTATTGTATATCAAATAGCTGTTCAAGTTTTTTATAGAAGTGGTAAAATCTGACTATATATACCAGTGTAAAATCATCGATATTTAACAGTCTTTAAGATTTCAATTCAGCACAAGGAGCTATTTGCACAACAACCACAATGCCATATCATCGATCAATAACTTCTTCGGATTCAGAGGTTAGTAAAAAATAATATATAATATCTATAATATGTAATACTGAAAAAAATTTGGAATTCAGTTGTAACACTACTCAACTCTATGGTTATAATTCATGATACAAACATATAAAATTAAAATAATATTTAATGTTTGAATACAAGTATACAACATAGAATATAATAAATACAATATAATTATAATTATGTTAATAAGTTTGACTGTATTTATAGAGTTAGATTATTACATCACTCATTCATTTTTGTAAATTAACTATGTTTAGGATGAACATTTTAGTGAAACTGTTGATAAGAAATGAGTCCGTCAGTATCGAAAATAAAACCTAATTCAAAACGTAACGCAACAAGTGAGAAAAAAAAATCCAGAAACAAAAAGCCAATGAAGATTGTAATAAAAATAATATATATTTATAATGTTCACATTAATATTTTTTTTTTTTTATAGCACAAATCATACCGTGAAAATGTTGGCTGAACCTTTTACAAACC
>NW_021771203.1:28986-30303 GCF_005508785.2 Acyrthosiphon pisum | reverse complement strand
TTTGCACAAATTGATTTCCTTTCATTAATAATACATATAAACATTTTGGTGAGAAGCGAGTATGTTCTATGAAACAATTATCGTCGATTTCAAAACTATGCAGAATTATTCCACACCAATGACATTGAACTGCATCGTCGAGATTGATATAATAAAATCCACATTCGGCTAATTTGTACTTATTTTGACCGGTGTTCGATGGAAACGACTTAAAAGTTCGTAACCTAGATACAAATGTAGAGAATTCTGGATACGCTGGTGTTGAATTGAATCGTATTTGGTCGACCAATGACTGGACATCGTTTGTGCATTTTTGGAAATTCATTTTTAAAAAATTAAAGAATAACTTGGAAAAAAACAATTTAATGAGATGATGAGAGAATTGATGAACGAAACACGACTTGACCGGACAGCTAATCGATAGTGACTGAGTATAATAAAAATAATAATCAACTTTGGAAATTAAAAAAAAATAATTGTAAATTTGTTTATCAAATTTAGATAAAAAAACAGTGTAACCAACATGAGTAGAAATGAAATACTGTAAATATTTTTACGAGGTAGAATTTGGTAGACAATCAGTGTGAAATGTGTTACACGGTAAAATAAAAGTCTCCAATGGGGACATTCCCGCTTGAAAAAAAAAAATTACCGTGGAAAAGCTGGCTGTGAACATACAAATATATACTACTAGTATAATATATAATAACGTACAACTGGACAATTTAACGTGACTGTACACACACACACCGTATACGCACTGTACGACGGTGGCCGTGCAAGTGATTCTTACATGCTACAAAGGCCCTATATATATGCACAACCGAGGTCATGTTACATCCGTATAGAGAGTGAGTCTTACGCTCGTATAACTAGATACTAAATAACTACTATATAACTAGATACTAAATTGTACACACGTGTCAAGGCTGACTACTAATATTAATTGTACATTTCAACACCCTCCCTCAATTAATAATTTCTTTAATTGTAGTCACTCCTATGGCTGACTGTAGTTTCTCGAATCGTTCCTTTCCCAAAGGCTTGGTTAGGATGTCCGCAATCTGGTCCTCTGTTCCAATGTATTGTAGTTGAAATTGCCCATCTTCATATTTCTCCCGTATGAAATGGTATCGCACGTCTATGTGTTTTGTCCTCTTATGAAACTCCGGATTCTTAACTAAACGTATAGCACTTTGATTATCAATGTATAATACCGGTTGTTTATCACCTGTTGTTGACAAGCTTATTATCAACCGCGTAATCCACATGATTCCTTTGACAGCTTCACTGGCCGATATGTATTCAGCCTCTGTC
>NW_021771203.1:19699-28936 GCF_005508785.2 Acyrthosiphon pisum | reverse complement strand
TGATTTCCTTTCATTAATAATACATATAAACATTTTGGTGAGAAGCGAGTATGTTCTATGAAACAATTATCGTCGATTTCAAAACTATGCAGAATTATTCCACACCAATGACATTGAACTGCATCGTCGAGATTGATATAATAAAATCCACATTCGGCTAATTTGTACTTATTTTGACCGGTGTTCGATGGAAACGACTTAAAAGTTCGTAACCTAGATACAAATGTAGAGAATTCTGGATACGCTGGTGTTGAATTGAATCGTATTTGGTCGACCAATGACTGGACATCGTTTGTGCATTTTTGGAAATTCATTTTTAAAAAATTAAAGAATAACTTGGAAAAAAACAATTTAATGAGATGATGAGAGAATTGATGAACGAAACACGACTTGACCGGACAGCTAATCGATAGTGACTGAGTATAATAAAAAAAATAATCAACTTTGGAAATTAAAAAAAAATAATTGTAAATTTGTTTATCAAATTTAGATAAAAAAACAGTGTAACCAACATGAGTAGAAATGAAATACTGTAAATATTTTTACGAGGTAGAATTTGGTAGACAATCAGTGTGAAATGTGTTACACGGTAAAATAAAAGTCTCCAAGGGGGACATTCCCCCTTGAAAAAAAAAAATTACCGTGGAAAAGCTGGCTGTGAACATACAAATATATACTACTAGAATATAATTTATGTAACAAAATAGTTTATAAGAATATTCAACGTTTTTAAAAAACAAATTCGATTATGTTTAGAAAATAATGTTGGGTTTGTTAAATAAACTGTTATAATATAATATTATATGTATATTATTATGTATGTAGATTGTAGATCCTTTAAGGTATATTTGTTATAAGACAAAATAACTATCCAATCTTTAAAATCCTATTTATAATAATAATAATCAGTTTAGTACTTCCTTTTTTTTAAATATTTTAACTTAGTTTAGATTTAAAATAAAGAACAATACATGTTTATAATATGCAATAGTGCCTATACCTAATTATAGAATATTATGACAATATTCTATAAATTACGATGCTCTTACTAGACTTTTCAGTAAAATATTACAGTAAAAAATATTATCTTTCAAGTTTCAATCGACACAGTATAGAATAATTTATAATATATTTTATGTACTTTCATGTTTAGCTATTTAATACTAAGGCAGGTACCTAATTACTTTGAATTGACCCATTATCATTTCTTCTTTTTTTTTTTTAAACAAACTTGCCCATAGTATAAAAATATTAATAACCCATAGTAGGTAATTAACTTAAGTTAACAGAATAGTTAACTTCTAAATTAAAATATTTAAAAACATGTTTGTTATTTAAAAATAAAAACTAAAAATACGTTTTAAAACTTGGAACACACATTTATCATTCTGGGGACACACCTTGATTTTCAGTGCACACAAAGTGTGTCGGGGGACACGGTATTTGAGCCCCTGCATATAACCAATTAAATTGTTTTCAGCAAATTATTTTCGACGTCGCCACGCCATTGCGCGTCAGCATAGGCAATACAATTTATTTTTACTCTCATACGATTATTATGTTCCGATTATCAGCTGATAAATGATGTTAGTCGATCATTATCGGAAATTCAAAACTACAAACGTGTTTCTGTTTAAAAATTTTAACAAAATAAAAGCTAATTGGTGAATAACTAAAATTTGTAAACAATTATTTAATATAATTTATGATATATATAATATTGGTTATATACTTTTTTGGATGTACACTGCCTTATTAAAAACCCACGAGCCGCCACTGAATTCATTCGTATAGAAATTGTTTATAATTGTTTGTATTGTATGAAGTGCGATAATTCAACTCAGCTTGGTGGTTATTAAATTATGTACTTAAATAGTGTTATTATTTGTAAAATTTTCGTACTTCGTCAAATACAAACAATTATAAACAATTTCTATATTAATGAATTAAAAAAATTACTTAGCCTCTTTTTGATATCACAACTTTTTTAACTTTATTTTTTTTTTCCTGACAATCTTTTTACAAGTAGGTAGTTGACGGAGTGTTTTTGTTGGGATATCAATAGTTTCTTTACTACAATTTTGGGTACCTATAGTTATGTTTTTATTTTAAGTAAAAAATTGCGGGGACAAAATATCTTTGTTGTTTTATGGATTAATTAAATGAATTAATATGGTATAACACTATAAAAACTGTTGCTGGGAAACGATAATGTAAACATCTTAAGCTCCACGAGGCCATCGTTCATAATACATTTTTGTATCATAGCATCTAACCCATTTATTACTTTGACGAATGATACCTACTTGTATAATAAGCTGACGCCATTGAATTACCGTGGCGACAAATCACTGAGTACAATTTATACATTTTTTCTTTAATTTAATGTCTGGGTTGGTGGGTAATGTATTTATAATAATTAGGCCATTGATTTTTGTAGTTGGGTCTTAGGTCAGACCATAGTGATAGGTGTGATTGTCAAAATAAACGTCAACTGTATAAATGCTATTTTTAATTATTTTTATGTGACAATTACATTTTTTTATTTTATGGAATTAATCCCATATAATATTTTAATGTTTCAATATTTGGTTGAATGAATCTGTACGGTATTATACTATTTTTGTGTGCGGTATTGGGTCATGTTTGTGCGGTAATGTATAGTGCCGTTAAATAGGCATTACAATTGTCGTCATAGGTCTCAGACCTACCAGTGGCGTGGCGAAGGGGGTCAAGAGGAGCGAAGGCTCCAAAATTTGGGTGGATGGTTGGGTATTGGGTAATGGGTATTCACTTTTAGCATACATAATTATACTGTACGCAATATTCTATATAATTAATGAAGTACTAATGTAAAAAAAGGGTGGCAAACGGTACCGCTCTGCTGTTCATTGTATGTCAAATGGGTCATTGTAATGGATGTGTTAAATGTTAATTCAATAATATAAAATCATTGTACACCAAAACCGAAACTGAACGAAACTGAACTGGTCTGCCTATATTACTATAAGTATATTTTATAATATTGCTATTAAAGTCATTTATACTAACAGTATGTTAAATTTACTTTATCGAAAACATTTAATTTGTTGTACTTTAAAAGTTTTATGTACCTACCCATGAATAATATTTTTAAATTACAAAAAAATAACTAAAAACGTTATTTTTCGTTTAGGTACATATCTAATTTTATTCTAATTTGAACTTAAAATTTCTATAAAAATGATTATGTGAATATATTTTTAGAGATTTGGGTTACAATATCAACTATTTATGAAAAACTATGTTTTCATTTTTCAATCATTAAATAACTAAAACATTTATCATTTTATACATTTTTATTTTTTAACTACAATATAATTTGCAATTTTTCGTCATTTTCTTTTCATCACTTATATTTGAACATGTTTTATTCATTTCTAACTGAAAAGTATATTGCAAATTTTCAAGACTTACGCTCAACTTTTTTTTATTTCACTATTAACAACTTTCTGAACTGCCCCTGTTACATTTTCAAGTTTATTGCCCAACCAAAAATGTTTTACTGACAGCAATTAAAAATTAATTGCTTATGTATACAGCTATCAATAATTCAAAAAGAATCAAAATATTTTGCCAATATTCGGTAAGAATACCAAATGTACCAATGTATACGGTTATTATTTCATTATAAATCGATTTTGATGAAAATTGGCTTTGTGTAAAAATTCTCATTTTAGATTCCTAGTGGAGCGATGAATGTATATCGATTTTACAATGATGTGATTTTTTTTTTATTTTAAAACTGTCATCACCTTTTAGGACAGTAAAAATGCTTAGATTTTCTACAACAGTATCTTTTCTGATAGGAAAATGAATACTTTAAGGTTTAAATTCTAAAAAATTCCTATAATATTAATTTTTATTACACTATTATTACCTATTATTATTTGCAATATTATTAATACAGTGTTGTTTAGCAATAATTTGCGTATAATATATTCTTTTTTATTATTTATTAATTATTAATTATAAGTGGTAACAACCATTGTTGACGGGTCAACTACTCGCAAGAACTCGACAGCGTAAACAGAGGATATCACCGCACTATTTGTTTTCTCTCACTGAGCCATACGCAACATAGACAGAACGCATTTGCACAGAATCGTTTTTTCTATGGTTTTAAGTAATCATAGAGTTTATTATTAAAAAAAGGATAGGTAGAGAATAATATTTTTGAGGGAATGACATATCGAATTGGATAATATTGTTTCAAATCAATATTGATACATCATTTAAATGTACAACATTTTTGTTTATTTTGAAATTCAAATAGGTACAAAGTCAAATAACAAAAGGTGGGCAAGTGGGTGTCGCTCTGCTGTACAGTAGGCTACAAGTGGGTCATATTTGACTAGTTTATATTTATAAGTGCATATTTGACAATTTTTTTTATAATTTATAATTTAATAAAAAAAAAACCTACTTTTAAATACATTTCTTGAACAGATATTGGCACGATGAATTGTTTATAGAAAATAAATATTTTAAAATTAGTGTTTGTTTTCCTCGCCGATCATTCGTATTGTTACTTATTGGTAGACCATATGCGTGATTCACTAAAACATCATGTAAGAAGAAAAAAATTCGGAAAAGAAAATTATCAATAATTTGTTAATATAGGTAAAAGATTATTATTATAAATTACAATTTATAATTTTGAAAATATTATCTACATATTAAAATAAAAAGGTTTTATTCTATAGGTATTGTGATTTTTTTAATGCATATTTAATAGCATATTTAGTAATTCTCCAGGACATAAGTGCATATTTCAAGGTTTTTAAGGGCATGAAGTCCCTAGCCCTAGTAATAACCTATTTAGAGTGTTCAAAAGCACATTTGGATTGTTCAATAGAAAATTATAATGGCTGAACAACATTTTTTTGCTGTCAGTACAGAAGTTGGTGACAAGTACAAATGAGCATGTTGTAAAACAAAAATTACAAACATATTGAAAACAGTTAAATGACAAGTGAGTAATTTATCCTAAAACTTAATTTATTTTAATAGACTTATTTTATAAAATTCATTTTTTTCTGTTAATGTTCAAAATATTAGCTGAATGGGAAATCACCATCTGTTGAAGGCAGGGACTGATAACTCTGTGATCTTTCTAAATTCTTCATTGGGTAATCAAATGAAGACGTATCCAAAGACTGGGCATTAACGAGTTGAAAGGTTAAACTTATTCGAACATTTCATCTTAATTAGTTTCTTTTAGATTTTCATTAAATTAACAATTAACTTACCTATTAAATTTACTCTTGTATTCACTTGAAATGTATGAAATTAGTTTTTCATTTTAAGAAATGAGTTAAATTTATCTCTTTCATTTTTAATTGAATTAAATTTCATTATTTCAGTATATTTTCTTTTCATGTAAAAAAATATTGATTGTGAATGACTTAAAGTTAAAATGTTATGTTTATAGAAGTACTCGTGTTTCATACATGTTAAATGTTGTGTTTTTACATGATTAAGAAAAACAAGTTTTATCATACGATACGAAGGATTTTGTAAACAAATTTCGAAGCTTCAACATTTTCAATTAATATCGTGATTTTGTTTTATCAGTTTGTACCGAAAATGGTTGAAAAATACCGAGTTCATTTTTAATTCAAATATTTTGTAGTTTTGTACATTGCCAGTATCTACAGCCACTCCAGAGAAATCTTTTTCAACCTTAAAAAGGTTGAAAAGTTATCTAAGATCAACTATGAATGAAGTAATGTATTTTAGGGAATATTTTTATAAAAGTTTTGTTATAACATAACTATATTAGATTCTGAGCAGAGCAATGAAGGTAGTGGTTTTACACTGGTGTTTATTATTTTTTTATCCTGTATACAAATTTTTTACCAGAAGGAGTGCTTCGGTTTCAATATATTGTATATTATCTTTTAGCAAATTGGATCAAGATAGTACTTTAAGAAGGTCATTTTTTGATTTAATTGAACACTGTTATATTCTGTTATTAAAAGTGGCGTAGATTACGATAATAATATATTATTTTCATTAAATAGGTAGAAGTTGTGTTTATGGCGGTTAGGTTAGGTTAATTGTGTTTCGTATACAATGATATATCATTGAACTCAAATTAGAAAACTTGTTTGAAAAACGTTATTAAACGTTATCGTTTTTAACGCGATTATACCACGATAAAAATACAAAAATTATAATTCTGTTATCGAAAAGTTCATAATCCTGATAAGTTATAAATTACCTAGTTATTGTTAAGTATAGGATTCAATGCGTAACAGCAACTTTTTGTTTTTTAGACGTATTCTATATAACTGTAGTTACTATAGAACTATAGTGATTCAATTTACCAATGTACTTTTAAAATTTAATTTTTAATTTTTATATAGATAAATTATAATTAAGTATTATTCTTAATTATTTTAATATATTAAGAATAATTAATTATAGCTTTGAAGTTAAAAATCACTAAAACAAAATCATCGATGTCAAAAACGTTTCAATACCTGTGTGGTTATGCTTTACACATTTTTAGGATTAGGAAAAATAGATATCAATATTATAAATCAATAAAAAATGATAATATTACTGTGTGGGCTATCGGCTATTTACTAGCATTTGGCCCTAAAGAATCTCTTCTTTAGAATGAATAAAATACATTTAGCCATTTAAGTTTAGGTAATAATAGGTATATTATTATTATTGGGCAGGCGAGTTGCGTTATCTCAGCGAACGGAGTATAGTCTGTGTGAATGCCGGGAAAAAATTCCCCATTGATAAAATCATATAAAACATAATTGTACATTTGTTAATTTATTATATCAATTGTAAATTTGTATACATATTATTTTATATTTATAAGTTACAAGCTGTAGGTATATTTTACTAACGTTTATTTCGTAAATTACCCGGATAATATGTTTATATATTATAATATTATACACTGCACATTTTTGAAACTTACACATAACATATATTTTATTTTATCTTATTTTTTTATTGATCATGAAGCCCAGCAACTGTGGCCATTAGCTGTTTGATTTTTGTTTGTAGGGGAGGAAATTGTAGGTTAGAACACACGTGTGTTTGTTTTGGCAGAATTTTTGGTTTGAGCACCCGTAAGTATCTGTCATGCCCGGGTAGTGGGTGGCGGCACTCGTTCTCCGGGCACCGTGACTTGCCCAAAGAAAAATGCCACCCATGGCCGAGATATCAAACCGGCGTTGGTGTGCATCGCAACCGACGCCTTAGCCCGCTCGGCCACTCCATCCCACATAATATTATTATATATTATGATACAAAATAAATTTACACTCGATAATGATTGACTGGTTATCAGTTTTAAATGGATAAACAATTTTTAATAAAAAATGTAAGGTAAGCACACATTTTAGAAGACCCCGTGCGCACGCCTATGCTTATAGTAATATTAATATATTATAAGAAAAAAAAATCTAGACTGATAGACCATCTCCGTATAAAACCGTTATGTATAGTATATCATTGATTTCAAATTTGATGTATCCTACCCAATAATAAGGTACACTCGACAGTCGACACCCATTGGCCATTATTATAGAGCAGAGTGACTTCACGGGTTATGAATTATTTTCTTTTATTTGCACATCAAAATATATTTTGTTAATTATCTATGACTTGTATGAATTATATTGATTCAAGTATATTTAGTATAAGTTGTTGATATATTTTATATTTATAATATAAATAATCAACTTTTATCATAAAAAGAATACAAACATTTTTTTTTAAATTAGGTTTTTAATCAAATTGGAGTTGACATCATGACTTTACCAGAAGTTGATGGGTTCAAATATGTTGTTGTTGGTATCGGTAAAGCACGATTGAGCATAAAACGATTGACCTTTTTAGCAACACGATTGAGCATAGAATATTTTATGCGATGTTGCCAAATTCACATTGTCAAAATTTTGTAATTTATTATTTTCGCGTATTATTACACCAATTATTATGATATCTAGATCATACTAGCTGACGCGAGCCGTGAGCCGAGCCCCTCAGCTTTATCGACAATGTTATCAATTAATAAATTATTTCCGGACTACTATTGAGACTATTATTGACTTATAAATATTTTGATTTTATTATTTTCATAAGTCATAACTATATTATTATTATTATGATTATTTCATTATTAGCCAAAAGATCTATATACTGTATTATAATGTGACTACTATTGAGACTATTATTGATTTATAAATATTTTGAATAATGTGACAAGGTATATTACATATTGACTATGAAAACATGATATTTTTTGCCATGTTATATTTTTAATCATCATAATTATTTAAATAAATATTTTTTATATAATACAGTTCAAAATTGAAAATGGCAACGTTGCAGAGTATTTTATGCTCAATCGTGTTGGTTTTCTTTTGTATTTCAATTTCCTTTGATACGCCGACAATTTATGCTCAATCGTGTCGCAAAAAAGGTGTTTTATGCTCAATCGTGTCTCAGCCGTTGGTATAGATTATTTTTCAAAATGGTCAGAAGCCAGACATATAAAAGACAAATCAGCAGTAACTGTTGCACGGTTTTTGTATGACGAAATAATATGCCGCCATGGGTGTCCAAAAATACAAATTAGCGACCAGGGAAGAGAATTTGTAAATAACCTGAACGACAAGCTTTTTCGTCTCACAGGGACTGAACAACGAGTTACATCGGCGTATCATCAGCAAGCCAACGGTCTGGTTGAACGTCAAAACCGTACAATTAAAAATTGTTTGTTGAATGTATTGCAGGAGAATGTAATGCAATGGCCATATATTTTACAAGGTGTCTTATTTGCACATAGAACGGCACAGCATTCTTCCACCGGATACACGCCATTTAAAATGTTATATCAACGTGATGCTACGCTACCTATTGATATTAATTATGACGATAAAGATACATATTCTGTAACAACCAATAGTAATCAGTATGACTCAGATCATCAAGATAATGATTTAGATTTATTTGATCAAGAAACATTTAAAACTACACTAAATCAAATGATCGTCATGAGGAATATAATGGAAGAAAAAGCGAAAAAAAATATAGATGAAGCACAAACACGTCAACGTTATTCTTATTCTAAACGTCATAATACGGGTCACATATTCCAAGAATGTGATAAAGTTTTCGTCAGAAACTTGTGTAGGGATGATCGGAAAGGTGGTTGGCGTC
>NW_021771203.1:17499-19211 GCF_005508785.2 Acyrthosiphon pisum | reverse complement strand
CATCTATGTAATATGTTTAATACAGCCTGATACATATTATTTCATAAATCATTCATTAATATACCTATCCATTTCCCCACTTTATTTTTTTTTGAACAAAAAATAATTATTTAAACGATTAAGTTAAAATTAACTATATGGTAAAAAAGTAAAAATTGATTTTTAATGAGTATATGAAAACATAATAAGACTATAGAGTTTTTAAAAATAAACAAAATCTTGGTAGGTATAACAAAATAATTTTTTTTCAAATTTTAGAGTATTTAAAATAAAAATAATGGTACCTACTACCTAGCTACTTATAAAACTAAAATAAATTATTTAAGAAAATAAAGGGCTCTAAGAACATAAGATTGACTTGTGTATAGTTAAGAAGAGTAAAATTAAAAATTATTTTTTGTTTTAATCAAAATAAATCCGATGAATAGATTTCAACATAATTTTAAAAATAAAAACATTTTTCTTGAATACAATACATTTACAAAATATGAGTTATTTTTACTTTATTAGATATTTAGATGTATATTATTTTAGGTAGTGAAGTCAAATGAAAACATTGAAAAGTATGTTGGAGGGAAGAATAAACTTCTTCAATATCTTGAAAAAAATATAGAAAATGTCGGTAAGTATTAAAATTATTTATTATAAAAATTATATATTTACTAAACCTACACAACCGAAAAATTATAATTAACATTTGTGTATAGTTAAGAAGAGTAAAATTAAAAATTATTTTTTGTTTTAATCAAAATAAATCCGATGAATAGATTTCAACATAATTTTAAAAATAAAAACATTTTTCTTGAATACAATACATTTACAAAATATGAGTTATTTTTACTTTATTAGATATTTAGATGTATATTATTTTAGGTAGTGAAGTCAAATGAAAACATTGAAAAGTATGTTGGAGGGAAGAATAAACTTCTTCAATATCTTGAAAAAAATATAGAAAATGACGGTAAGTATTAAAATTATTTATTATAAAAATTATATATTTACTAAACCTACACAACCGAAAAATTATAATTAACATTTCTGATTTTTAGGTGTATGGGGAACCAGTGGCGCCGAACCCATGTATTAGGTGTGGCAGCCGCCACACCTATTTTGAGGGGTGGGTGTACCCCCAAAATTGGTGGGTAAGTATAAAAATATATTGTACAAATATAAGAAAAATGACTTCTTAGTGTGTCGTAGCGTGCAGTGTGTACCGACTGTGTGATAACGTTAGAAATAGTCAACAACTAATTAGTAATTTAATTAATAGTTTTACCATTAATAAATAAATTCTAGTATTTATAGTCAATAGTATTGTGTAAAAATTCAAAAATCTCTGATAATACAATACATTTAGTATTTTTATTTTACAAGTGATAAAACAATTAGTACCTACCTCAAAAATGAATAATCGTAAAAACTTTATATTTTAACAAAATTTTTATATAATATATGAGCATTTTCTTTACAAGTTAATATTTCTCACAAGATATTCAAAATATATTGACTCTTTTTGAGCTTTAAAAATTGTTATTTTTAAATATCGTCGATAAATAATTTTCTCTCTCGGTCAAGTTGAACACAGATCCACAATATATTATTTTTAATGTGAGTCTAAAGTTAAAACTTTACCAAAATTCATTAAAATTAAGAAAATCAAAAATTTTTTGACTATCTACTAAAGTAAAGTTAAAAGTAAACCTTACCAGAAA
>NW_021771203.1:16398-17399 GCF_005508785.2 Acyrthosiphon pisum | reverse complement strand
ATTGTGCACAACAACAACATCGTTAATATTCATTATGTAAAAAATCATGCGTATAATATATATCGCGGTATAATTATTAGCGAATCGGATATTTTTAAACAGTGGCGTGAGACTTAGGTCAGTATAGGTCACTTGTATATAAGGCCGACTTTTAGTATACTCGTACTACATTATAATATTACCAGTACTGTAAAGAATACTTTTAAAAAGTACTTGAGTAAATACTCAAATAAATTTTTTTTAAGTGAATAATATTATTTGAGCGTAGCTACGTAATCATTTAGAACTCCGCCTCATC
This sequence comes from Acyrthosiphon pisum, assembly GCF_005508785.2. Taxonomy (NCBI): domain Eukaryota; kingdom Metazoa; phylum Arthropoda; class Insecta; order Hemiptera; family Aphididae; genus Acyrthosiphon; species Acyrthosiphon pisum. The sequence continues at coordinate 17,101 of NW_021771203.1, read as the reverse complement.
TTGTCTTATCGACGGTATAATATGATCGTGGGAGAATGCTATACCTATATAGGCTATAATAATATACGGCTATCGGGCTATACAGTCTACACATTTAATTGACACAATCATTATGAGAATCTTTTATTATGATATACATACTTACATGTGACGTGTGTGCCCACTTCTCAGACAAGGTGTTATTATTATGATACATTAATGATAAATTACATTATTAATAACTTTAAAATATGCATTAACCGTCAGCCATGCCAATAACAAAATCTTAATAATCTTAAACAGAGCCTATTTATAATTTATTGTCACTCCCATAGTCCCACGAATACCCAAATTATTAATATGAATAAAACATTATTTTTAACGAAGTGTAATAGGCAAGATATTTTATTATAAGATATATTTAACATTATTTAAAAAATGCTAAATGTATTATTATTATTTGTAGGTAGATTAGGTACATAAACTATAAATTATACAAAAGTGGGTTTACTTTGCTTCACACTGTCTTGGTGTCTAGAGAGTCACTGTAATAGATGTGTTCAATTTGAATTCAATGGTATTAAATCATTGTAGGTATATGAAAAACGTTTCAGTCTATAATATTACCATTGAGTATATAGGGTATAATATACTATTATACTAATAAACAGTATATAGGTACTCAATGATGTTACTAAGTATATTTTATGATATTATTGTGATT
>NW_021771203.1:15460-16348 GCF_005508785.2 Acyrthosiphon pisum | reverse complement strand
TTAACGAGCCCATGGTTGATGGACCTTTCACTGATAAATTATTTATCTAAAAACTATTTTTGAATAAATCTGGCTTATCAAATCTATCCTAAGTGCACCTATAATTGTATAATTAATTTTAATTAATGCAATCTAAACTACGACCTACAGCCACATCTTAATTGGTTGACTGAATATCACTTCACGCGTGAAACTTAGCACGGTAAGTACCTACTGTGTTGGCAGCTATTTTAAGTCGAGGAAAAATAATTCAATTAATTTTAAACATTACTTTAATTTAAACACTAAAAAAAGTTAAATTCTTATTGGAAAATATTAACTGTCGAAATATTACATATTAATTCTATTCGATTAAACAGTGTATAGGCACAATCGTCGTCAACAATAAACAATACTAGCCAACACAGTATAATATCAATGTTATATGCAACATTGTGTTTACTGTTTATACGTCATAATAATAATGGTGGACGGAGTGGCCGAGCGGATTAAGGCGTCGGTTGCGACACATGTCGCACACCGTCGCCGGTTCGATGCCGGCCGCGGATGGCATTTTTCTTTGGCCAAGTCATGGTGTCTGGAGAAAAATGCCACCATCCCCCACCCGGGCATGGCAGATACTTACGGGTGCCCGCTAAAAAATCTGCCAAATCCAAAAAACACACGTGTTTAAAACTTACGGTACCTACCCTCCCCCACAGTAAAAACCACTCAATGGCCTAAAACTCCGCAGTGAATTAATACAAAAAAAAAAATAATAAAAATAATAGTAGGTATATAGCGTCATCGAAGTACTTCAGGTATTACTTGTAGGTATATATTACAATATTATATTGTGTGGCAAGGGTTGGAAGTTAGCAATTTCAGCGCGGGCGACGTATGTAGCGA
>NW_021771203.1:0-10310 GCF_005508785.2 Acyrthosiphon pisum | reverse complement strand
CTGAGTTCAACTTGACCGAGAGAGAAAATTATTTATCGACGATATTTAAAAATAACAATTTTTAAAGCTCTAAAAGAGTCAATATATTTTGAATATCTTGTGAGAAATATTAACTTGTAAGGAAAATGCTCATATATTATATAAAAATGTTGTTAAAATATAAAGTTCTTACGATTATTCATTTTTAAGTTACAACAGAAAAACATAATCGATTTTGTCGAAAACTGGTTTTAAAATTACTTTTATATTTGTTAATTTAATTTTTGTTTTTCACGATACTTTTGAAAATTACTGGGAATTTTTTTACTTTTGAGTTTTGACCCAACAAAGTACCAACTAGATTTACTTTCCTATCAGAAAAGATACTGCTGAATAGAATCCAAGCACTTCTACTGTTCAAAAAGGTAATGACAGACACAAAAAAAAAAAACATAAAAATAAAAATAAGCTCAGAATCTCAATTTTAAAAGTCGTTTTCAAAAGCGTCAGGAATAAAAAGCGGGTATGTAGATGTCACTCTACTGTATAGTAGATAACAAGTGGGTTACTGTCCAATGTCATTATTCAGTGGCGTAGCGTGAGTTTTAAGAAAGTGTAAGCAGAAAAACTAATGTTTTGGAAATTTACAACTACAAATCAAAATGTACACAGCCGCCGAGTATCGCCTTATCGGTGATACAAATAATAATAAACCGGTTGGTACTGTGGTGTATGCAAAATCATAAGTGCTTACAAATTGTATATAAATACGAGCCCCCTCTACGACATTGTACGTAAGCCGTGTCTATTAGCTCACGTAGCAGTTGCCAGTTTCAGAACATGTTACACGACGGTACAGCGCCTCAATACTAAGTGTTAATAAAATAAAAATAGATTTTCCAGTTTTTCCACCATCATACGCAACGGCCGACGACGATGACCAAAATATGGCTGTGTTCATTAAAATTGTTATCTTATATTCTAAAACTATTATTATGTATAATTTTTATTATTAAAGAAACTAAAAAAAAATAGTCTAAGATTTAATTTGAATTGTAATTTGTTATTATAATAACATTAATATTAACTTATTTTTCCCTTTTTTCAAGTGTAAGCAGTGCTTACAGTGCTTACATGCACGCTACGCCCCTGCCATTATTATTACATTTGAAATTTGAATTCAATGACATAATTGATAATATCATTGTATATTTGTATGGGGAACGGAAAAAAAGTCTCGGGGAAAAAAGTCTCGTTCTTGAAAATCGGTATCGTAATGATGACGAGTTCGATATGTTCTGTTGTATGATAGACGGGTTAGCATTTCTCCCAATAAAGTTTGTTGAAGACGGTTATGTCATGCTTAAAAAATAATGTCCCAGTTGGAACTTGGAGCTGAAGATTTACTTTTATATTTTGACCATACATATGTAAATGGGAAATTTCACCCAGGTAGACCTTGTAAAAATAATATAGTGGTACAATATCGTCGCATCCCTCCACTATTTCCTCTTAAAACTTGGAATGTTAATTTGACAACATTGTCTGACGGGCATAGAACTCATAATGTATGCGAAAGTTGGAACTCTCGATATTCACATATGGTTGGAAAAAATCATCCAACAATTTGGAAACTAATGACTAATATAAAATATGAGATAGGTAGCTGCAGACCGCGAAAAATTAGCTTTAAATGAACTGGGTGAGCAATCAATAAAAAGGGGAAAAAAAGAAAATGGAAATAAGATTAAATGCTTTGTGCTCTCGTTTCAGGGAAAATAAAATTGAACTTAAAGATTTTTTAAAAGCTATAGCACAAAATTTCTTTTTTTTATTCTGACATCTAACTTAATAGTATACCGATGTATATTTTTATTAATAATATTATATTAACTAAAATTCAATAAGATATTTTTTTTATAATTTTATAAATATTCGTATTATTTTCGTTTTATCTGTTATGTATTTAGTAATTACCTATTAGATATTATCTTTAGAATACAGACTTTTTAGCCCCAAGACCTTTTTTTTCCGAGACTTTTTTTCCCTAAGACTTTTTTTCCTACCATCCTGATTGTATATGAAAAACAATTCAGAGCGGAGACGGTTAGTCAGTCTAGGATATTTTATATTATATTTATATTTTTATTACTTATTATCATTAATATTATACGGCATAATAAATACTTCGTTGTATTGTTCAATGTTAGAAAATAATTAAAGTAACTTGAATTTTATTTTTATTTTTATTTATACATTTAATTGTTTGCCTATGTATTTTATAATGGAGTATAGGAAAAAACGACACGGAAATAATAAACGACAGGGTAAAAAACGTCAAATGCATTTTACATAAAAATCCCAAATTTTAATCAAATATCAAGTCATCAAGTTAAAATATCAAAATTATAAATGTGTAAATAATAATTATAATAAATTACAGTTATCGTACAATATATAATATGCTATTGCTATTAAAAAAGTTGGTACCTATATCTCTTTGTCAATGCATGATGCCCCTATAAAACGTGATCAGTACTACGAATTACGTACACTAATGTTCATTTACTTTCAACACATACAAAAGACCCAGATAAACACAAAGAGGAAGCTACTCGTGACTTTAGCAATCCCCATATCCTGTCAACTGATACGTGTTTTGTGTTTTAATATGGATCGTGATTAAGCACTCGGTTATTCCGACTACATGATTAACCCTTTAACTTTCTATTGTATTTGAAATTTGACTATTGCCAAATTGTTTAAGGAGGTCGTTTACCTACTTGCTTATTCCTACTTTTAACTATTCGTATATAATGATATTTATGTGTTGTGAGTAAACGGTTACTATCCGTTACAATCATGACGTATTAATATTATCATAACAGCCGCTGTAATGCTACATCATAATCTCAGACCGTGTGCTACATCGTGTGCACTCCGCACGGTTGAATGTACATTGTACACATGGGTACCAACAACCATGTTGGTGAGCTTATAATATCGGAATTTTGATTGACGTGTCTCAGTAGGTTTATTTGTATGTGTATGTGTATGTGTATGTGTATGTGAATGTGTATATGCACGTGTAAAATGATGTTGTTTAAGAGTCTCCACATAAGATCTTCCTACTACTGTGTTATACCTATCTGCCTAATGATGTTTGAATTATCTATGCTTATTATACAAATATTCAAGCACTTACCTTGCGCGTAGATTGCTGCAGGTGGTTTTCCCGAGTAGTTAGCAATTCTTCGGGGTCGTGTTCGACAGTCGATATCACGATGACAATATATGTATCTTGGTTTATATAATCTGTAGAACTTCGTATACCTTACACTTTTTATAATTGTGACTATTACCATGTGCTCTCAAGATTCCTACATTCGTAGCAAATGTACGTTAAGTCAAATCGCCAATCGAATGTAATTTACGTTAATTTTTATCGTGGTAAGCACTTGTGTTCCAAAATGAGTGTTAAAGATTCCTATATTCGTAAGAAGAGTACATAATATAGTCAACTCGCCGCCCGAATGTAATTTAAGTTAAATGAGCGCTTACTACTATACTTATATTCTAAAACTATTGCTATGTTCGTGTTCAAAGTGTAATTGTGTAATAATAAATAATAATATTTTAAAGATTAATAGGTAGGTGAATGGAAAAAATGAACAATGTGAATTTGTCTGATAGAGAGATAACTAATTCAGACAGTCTTAACGAATGCTGAGGTAATCCAATATACATATACTGTATACGCATGTACGCACAACCATAAGCACTCCTTTGAACAGTAGTGGAAGAGTGTCGTGATGTTGACTGGCGTGGACTTTGTGCATGGGTCTTCTTCTGAAAAGTACTGCTGGCGAGTTGATTCTGTAGGGTCCTTATATAATGTGGCTTCGGTGTAATCCCTTCTTCTGATATGCATTGTTTAATACGTGATGTTTTTTTTTTTATTTTAGGCGGTGCGACAAAGGTGTCACTGGTAATTTATTGTTTTGTTTTGACCGAACGTCTTGATTGGAAAATTATCGAGGGGGTCTCGTAGAATATAATATATATGTGTATATTATATACGTAAAAATGCATTTATGGTTTTATAATACACGGTGTCATCTGGCGCCGCTGATAATTGATTATGTTGTTTTTCTTAAATATTTGAACGGAGAGGTGTTGAATATTGTTTATGTATTGCACGTGTCGCGTGTGTATGTAAGGAGTGCGTATATTTATATTTATGCGTAAATCGTATGTATATATGTATTGAATAGCCCAACATTCCATATGGACCGTAGCCACTAGTTGTCTTGTGTTTTATTTTAAGTTTAAATATTGTATATTACATCTCCTTGGACCGGGATTCTCTCATGGGCGGTAAAGAATAATTTGTACTATCGAATAATATTCGATTATTCGTGTAAACTATCGAACACAGCATTCAGAACATATACACATTTTAGTCATATGTGGTTTAAGTGTTCTTGGAAATATGTTATAAAATCATCTTTTGAACACATTGTTAACGTATGTTCTATCAAATTTTGAAAATAAATGGTGTCTTCTATATTATAGAAACATGGTTCTAAGATGTTGTAGGAAATATGGATCAGTTACATGTTACTAAAATATTATAAACATATGTTCCATTCAATATTGAAAATAAATGGTGTCTTCTATATTATAGAAACATGTTTCTAAGATGTTGTAGGAAATATGGAACAGTTACATGTTACTAAAATATTATAAACATATGTTCCATTTAATATTGAAAATAAATGGTTTCTCACATATTATAGAAACATGTTTATATGGTGTTGTAGAAAACATTGAACGGTTACATGTTATTAAAATACTATAAACATATGTTCCATTAAATATTGAAAGTAAATGGTTTCCTCCATATTATAGGAACATGTTTATATGATGTAAGATATATAATGGGATGACGGTGACACTATATGTACGTATATATATGTATAAGATATTGTTAACGCAGTATTGTAAATATCCTATAGGTAATTAAATATTTAAACTAAATATTGTGATTTCTCCGATCTTATAGAAACACGTTTTTAAGATGTTGTAGGAAATAATATAAATTATGTGTTAGTATAAAAATATAATATGTAAACTAAAATTGATAATATAATTATATAGGTAAATCAATTGTGCTATAATATATATATATATATATATATATATATATATACACAAGTTCAGTGACTCAATAACTAACTATAGTGTTGTTGATGTTTCAATACAATCATTCACGGATCACGTCATATCAGTTCCTGAATCATTGGTGATTTTCAGTATTTACTTAGGTATTTTCATTTTAGATTCAGATGAGATTCGTTGCATAAAGACCAAATTCATCGTCACCATTCGTATAAATTAGGTATTAATAATTATTATCTGTAGGTACATAGATTTAACATTATTTTGCGAGTGTGTAAGATAGAGACCAATATATATATGGCGTTATTTACGTAATTACGTTTTCACTCATGGTTTAAAATAAAATTTGACGGGAAATCCCGCATATAACGCAATAACAACTATATCCATACCCCGCCGCCTGCGGGCCGTGACCGCCGACGGTCGCGGCGCGCACCACACATCTGTCATCTACACCAAAACGCCCGTCTTGTACACATCTCGCGTTGATTGTCCATAGTCCATACTCATAAAAATTATTATAATTTATAACGTGCGACGTCCTACGACTCAACGAGTCAAGAACTTTATTAACAGTTTTCGAACAGTTTGTCTTGCACATTTGCGTCCATTGTCCATATTATACTTGTAAAGCTTGTTAGAACGTGCAACGGCCAACGACGCGACGAGAGTCAACAGTTCTATGGTAACCATTTTCAAACATTTTGTTTTGCACACATGCGTCCATTGTCCATATTATACTTCTAAAGCTTATTAGAACGTGCAACTGCCAACGACGCAACGGGAGTCAAAAATTTAATAAGTCATTAAACATTTTGGGTAAGTACTGTTTGTATTCTTATTCTTATTATTATTGCTGTAACACATATAATCAATATATTGTAATTATATTTAGCTATTAATTATTAGTACCTACTATAAAACATTATTAGGTACATAGGCTTTGATAATATTTTAAGAATAATTTGGATAGATTAGGTACTATAGACATATTATCGAAATAGTTATATATTATAATAATATTACAATTGGGATATGCCGAGGGATATGTATTACTGTAAAGTATAAAAATTCACTTCAGGACACTTAAATTATTTAAAGTACTTATTTATACTTTTAAAAATCAATTTGAACTTGTTTAATTTTTATATTGGTATATAGTTTCTTCATAGTAGAAAATTTGAAATTTCTATACTTTTCCAGATTTATTTATAAAATGATTAAGAGCTATAGGTCAAAAAGGAGAAAGATTCAGGAAGAGATAGAATTGATGAATAATGGAATGGTTGGTTTAACGTCAAAACATACTGATAATAATTATTTAAGTGAACATCGAGAAACTTCAGTTGTACTGCATTTTGAACCGTCTGATATTCCAGAGAATAATTTAACGAATGATAATAATGAATCATTTAATGATGCAACATTTTCATTGAGTCCACCATTAGGTATTGAAATACACAATAGTATATAAATCATTTTTGTTTTATTTATAGGTAAATTATGAGATACAAATTTTATTTAATAATTAAGAACACCAATAATACCTATTGAAAAAATAGATAGGTAGTAAAATTAGGAAGATATATTATTTTTTTTTTTTTTTACTTCATGAATGCTAGATTAGTATTTTTAATTAAATTAATAATACATAGGTAATAGGTAGCTACATCCAATATAATTTATAATTACAACCGTCATTGGGTAATATAATAATGTATTACTATTGTGCACATTCAATAAAAAAGCTCATTTTTTATATCTTTTCCAATTAGGATACCTATCCAAGTTAAATATGATGATTAATGGAGTTATACCTACTTTATTTTGTATCAAATAATGTACCTATATAGTACCTAACTAACTATAATTTTGGAGAGTAGGTAGATGGTTTTACAGTTATTATGGTTACAATTAATTATTTATATAGTCAATTAAATATATAATAATACTACCTGTTTATAAAAACAATAATTGCACCTATTCATATTTTAAATCATTATATAACATAACTTAGTTTATTTTATACCATATAATACTATTTATTTAATGTTAACCGAGTTTGTAAGATAGTTCCAGCAATTATTAAATTTGAAAATTCTTTTCAAAATATTATACCTAATATAATATGATACGTTTTACCACCTATCTCTCTGTTAAATTTTTTAGTTAAATAAACTAATAATTATAATTATGTAGATATTAATGTAACTATATAATTAATTTTATGTTTTTAAGTTCAAATACAATCTACCAGTATTGAATTAAATTCTTCATCAACAGAACAATACGAATCCAAAAATTTTTCTGAGCCTGAATTAATATCCAAAAACTTGTTAGAATGGTCAGTAAATTTTGGTATATGTCAAAATGCATTTACTTCATTATTAAAAATTCTTAAGGAGCATAAATGTTTTGAAAAGACTCTTCCAATGGATTGCAGGACTTTGCTTGGTTCTGGCTCCTCTAAAGTTGTTGGTGTAAAACATGTTAATCCTGGTATTTATTATCACTTTGGAATTGAGGCAGGCATTAAAAGATTTCCCGAGCATTGTACTGGTTCTGATACAATAATGTTAAACATAGGAATAGATGGACTTCCGTTAACAAAGAGTAGTTCTAGTACATTTTGGCCTATATTAGCATATATTTTTCCATTCAATAATGATGTCTTCCCTATTGGAATATATTGGGGAAATGAGAAACCCACAGATAGCAACCAATTTATGCACGATTTTGTCTATGAAGCTAAGAATTTAATTGAAAATGGAATTATAGTTAATGATGGTTCTTTAAAAAAAGTTTTGATATTTGTGTTTTCCTGCGATACTCCGGCAAGATCCTTCATCTTAAAAACAAAAGGCCACTCAGGCTTTAGTTCATGTAATCGTTGTATTCAAGAAGGAGAATATCTTAATAACCGCGTATGTTTTCCATATCAAAAACATTGTAGCACTGAAAGAACTCATGAAAATTATATTAATAGGACATATGATGACCACCATGTATCAAGTGGATTGTCCAATATAATTGAAATACCTGGTATTGATGTTGTAAAGATTTTTTCATTGGATTACATGCATCTAATATGTTTGGGTGTAATGAAAAAATTAATTATACTATGGACTCACAAAGGACCATTAAATGTTCGCTTACCAAGTCGAAAGACCCAACAAATTAGTTCTTTGCTATTAGGACTAAAAAAATATATAACATGTGATTTTTCACGTAAACCTAGAGAAGTGGAGGCAATACACCGTTGGAAGGCAACAGAAATGAGACAATTCTTGCTTTATACCGGTCCCTTGGTTTTAAAAGATGTATTGTCGCATGAATGTTATGTACATTTCCATTCGCTTAGTATTGCAATGACAATTCTCCTTAGTCCTGATAAAAAAGATTATGTTCAATTTTCCAAAGATTTACTTGATTACTTTGTTGAGAATTATCAGCATTTATATGGAAAGCATTATTTATCAAATAATATCCATAGTATTGTACATCTAGTTGATGATTATAATAATTTTGGGCCACTTGACAACTGTAGTGCTTTTTATTTTGAAAATTATATGAAAAATCTTAAAAGTATGGTGAGGAAACATGAAAAACCATTACAACAAGTTGTTAAAAGATATAATGAAATGTGCGATTTTAAATCAGAGAATTCAACAGTTAAAAACTCTTTAAAAAAAAAACATTCTAAAGGACCTTTAACATCTGATACTATTGACCCTCAGTACAACATTTTTGTATTGAATAATATCAAAATCAAAACAAACAATAATTCTGATTGCTATATTTTAACCACAGATGATATAGTTATTAAAGTTTTAAATATTGCACACTTTAAGAGTAATAACAACATTGCTATTATTGGTGTACCATTTTTATTTAAAAAAAATATGTATGAAAAGCCAATCAAATCTTCCAAATTAAATATTTATGTGGTTAGTAATTTATCAGAAAATACGAAAAGTATTACCTTAACTGAAATAAAGAAAAAAATGATGCTTTTCCCATTGAATGAAATTGAGTTCATAGCTTTACCTATTATGCACTCAGACCCGTCAGCTAAAACAGTTTTATGACTATTAATGATATTTAGTAATAATAATATGCAATTCATCATCATAGTTTCAAACAATAAGAAGGTACTTATTACAACATAATAAATTATTATAGTAGAAAAAAAAACTAATAATACAAATATCTAAATCAAGTTTCAATCAAGTACGACAGATAGTACCTATATATAGTAGTTTGTGAAATAATTGACTATCCCATATATAAACTATAATATATATTAGTATATTTCTCCTCTATATTTAAATATTAAAATTTACCTGTATAATATATCAATTTATTCAGGTAGTTTTTGTATTCTATTAATTAGATACTATATACTATATATTTAATACTCATATATTATGCACCATATATAATACATATCTATTTAAAATAGTTAACAATATTAATAATGATGCCATAAATTTATTTATATGCTAAGTTATTAGCTATTTATTGTATATTATATTCTTTTAATATTACTATAATTTTAAAAATTGTAGTTAAATGAAACAAATATTATATAATATATTACAATCACACTAAACTTATAATAGCTAGTACAACAACTAAGTAAATGTAATTTAGCTTAAATCCACTTTGAATAAATAACCATTATTTTTAACCTATTTTAATAATTTATTTGCTTTTAAAATATCTAATATAAAAAATGTTTATAGTTTTTAGTAATATTCAAAATGAAGTGGTCAGTAGTTGCATTTGATATTGATAACTCAGTCGAAGCCGTTCCTAATCATTGGTTTAAAAATGAAATGTGCGCCTGGCCTGTTAATTCATCCAATGTTGGTAGACTAATTGAAAAACGCACCCAAATAAACAAGATTGATTTTAAATTTTTGAAAGCTAGAGTTCTTTTAGCTAACATAAGTAAGTTTTTTAATTAAATATTTGATATGTTTAAAATTAGATAGAGGGTAACTTAAAATAATTATGTATTGTGTGTACAAATATGGCATAATATAAGATGTGAAGGATGCATTTTAATTTTGCAGATTCGTTAACTGAAGCACGCCTGAGAGCTAATAAAGGTACAACTACTTCTGATCTTTCATCGGCTGATGATC
>NW_021771202.1:24421-27684 GCF_005508785.2 Acyrthosiphon pisum | reverse complement strand
ATAAACGCTGTCAATACTACTATAAAAGAGTATAATTAATAATATAAACATCTAATTGTGTTTTAAAATAATTTCTAAACAACTGTAAAATTGTTGTTAGACTTCAGAGGCACTGAATGATTGTAGACCAGTTGAAGGCAAGCCTTGTCATTTGTATTTTATATTATTAAATATTATCTACTTGTCCTATATAACTAGAATAAGAAAATACTAAAAGTCGAAGGATTCATCCACCCGAAGAATCCATTCATGGGTTTGGTATACTTACAACGAAACATATTCCAAGTGTAAGTAAATATCAGTAAACAAAAATAAAATATTTATTTAAATATATGCAATAAGTCCTTGTCTAACATTGTGGTTAGGTTCCTAATTACTTCTAAATGTAATGCGAAAAAATGACAAGTGGGACACTTTTTACACTCAATTGAAATGTGTTAATATGTGTTATAAATTAAATAATAATAAATTATCGTTAGTAATTGATGGCAACTGTATAGTAGAGGATAGGAAAAGTATCGTTAAATAATTTATTGTTGATCAAATTAAGTCTTTAAGTGTGTATTTACTACATGTAAGGTCGACTAAAATTAAATAACATACAATCCAATATTGAAAACGACGTTATACTGTAATTGTTGCATTCTTAATCAGAACACAAGGAATTTAAATTCTATGACGTTATAGAAAAAAACATTAAACGAGGACACATTGTATATAATATTAAATTGTACAATAAATTACATTTATTTATATCGTTGATATCGCAGGACTAAATGACATTAGGCTCGGATATTTACGATACACTCGAGTAAGTAAGCAAACGATACGAACGGATTATTATTTATGGTGAACCGATTTCTTGGAATAAAGTGATACAGATAAAAGGTGAATAATTAGTAATTCACTCGTAGAAGTTTGTCTTATAACTACGAATGTCACACTTGAATGACTTTGAAACTCTAAAAAAATGTAAAGTGGTTTAATGAATACAACGGTATTTAAAAAAACTTTTTGAATACTGTATAATACCGCTGAAATCATAAATTCGGCTCATTGGTGACCGACACGGTATACCGAAATGTCAACTCTGACGTTTATGGCCAGTTGCACCGTCTTTGATTAAAGTTAACCGGAGTTTAATCGGCCGAATTTGCCCGGTTAAATATCTGTTATGAGCTGATTAAGCTTAATCGAATTTTAATCGTAGACGGTGCAACTGGCCCTCAGTGTGTGTATACATCATTTAAGTATATTATTATCGACGGAGTTATTAAGAGAATATTGTGGACTTGGAAATTTTAAGCTGAAATTTTTGATTTTAAAACGACCTCCGCCTTATGTTTATTTTTCAAGAGTACGTTTCACCCCGAATCACTAACCGGTCGCTTTACAAAACACAGAACAAATGTTGATTGTCTATATCTCAACATTTTGGTTTACGTAATTAGAATCTCCCATCCCCTTCCCTCCAGGTCGCTCTTTCGTTTTATTTTAATTTTTGTTCACATTACAAGGTTTTTGCAAACGTCTCGGCGTACCACTGAGACGTTTCCGGAATACCTGTCGTCCGTGACTTCGTGCGCGGTGATCCAATTGCCGAGTAGATACAACAATTATACGTCCGTGGTGTGGATGTCATCAATAACAAATTGTTAGTGAACGACCTTAAGCCATGTATTGCTGTAGAATTTCATTGCATGTTAACATGAAATTATGAAATTATTACAACGTACATATTACACATGGATGTACGATAATATTATATTATAATACTATTTAATTCAAACAGCAAATGTTGATTAAACCAATAAATAATAATCATAATCTACTAAACATTATTTACGTATATTATAATGCATAACAATACATTATTTCAGGAGCCAGCATTCTGTGTGACAGAAAACTTGAAATGCGTTTTCGCGAATTCATGCGTTTTACCAACTGTTGAAGGAGTTATATCTAACTGTGCATTTGATGTTTCAAAACGTAGTAGCGCTGTCTAATTTAAGTTGCAATGCTAACAGCGTCCAGAATCGTTTGCTAATCATCGTGTAGGTACCTATTTTCATGTAACACTATTTTAATATTTTAGACTATAGTACACCAACATCCTATAAACATGTAATTTAATAATATCTAAACGTCTTGGAAACATGTTTCTAACACATTGCAAGGATATAAGTAGAATTTTGCTATAGCCAATATATTAGTGACATTTTGCCACGTTTTTCTAAAAATCATTTAATTTTATGACACTTAAGCCTAAAGGCCCTCTAAGTATCATACACAAATTACATTGCTTTTTGAGAATTTGGTATAATAGTATTATATTATACAGGTTCCCCTAAATTGTAAAAACGTATCTTAACTGAATCATATTCAGGTATATATCAAGGTAGGTATATTAATTGATATCTGATTAGATTTGTTGGAATATGCTTTTAGTTTTGTTATTAAATACTGTCATACCTCAATCCGATTTAAAACCTTGTTTATCAATGGACAATGATATTTATATTGGATTTATTTATAAATAAACAATTTTGAACATATTACATAACCACATCTTAGTTTGGATAACTATCATGGCATTATGATAACAATAATAGTTTTTACAATTTAATTGTATACATTTGTACAAATAAGTGTATTCGAATTCGACGTCCCACGTCCAACCGTTATCAAAACATCATCAAAATATCATAATGGGAAAATGGTTTGATATTTTAATTTTTTTCACAAAATATGTTAATTTATAATACTTATTATTTATTGCAGTTGTCGTCCAGAAGTATGGTTGGCAGTTTTTCTTGAGTCTAAGGACTATAGTGTTATACCTACTAATTGATTAGTAGACAAGGAGAAATTGGCCGAAGGTACTATTAAGTTTTGTCAATGGCCACTCACCAGAGTAACTAGCAACGAGTTAAAAAGTCTGGTATCTAGGTACTCATTAAAATGTTTTTGTTCTGGAAAACATTTTTAATTAAATATTGATATTTTGAATATGTATTTTCTTATGTAGTTATTTAGATATATAATATTTTATTTTAATTGAATAATATTTATAAATTATCAAAATTGTCAAGTTACCTATCTATAAGTATTTATTTGATAATTGATAAATTATCTAGACTATCAATTTAACTATCTATAAGTATTTTAACTTCAATTTGATAAATGTATTACTTCATATTTATTACATATTATGTTTATATCAGAGCTTAAATTCTAAAATAAAAAACGTTTTCCGTTTTGGG
>NW_021771202.1:23130-24371 GCF_005508785.2 Acyrthosiphon pisum | reverse complement strand
AATTATATGGGTAACGTTACGTGACCCTGGAATGCAACGACGTGGAGTGTTGTGACCCGTGAAAATGGTTGACGAGCTCCCGGCGTGAATGACAGCAGCACCGGTGGACAACTCGTGTACGTTGATGCACCCACGAATACAAACGCTCGGTATATGACTCGTCGATAATCTCGCGAGGCAACGGCGGTCCTACCGTGACAACAACAGTATCGTGCGTGCAGACGACGCAGCGTGTATACACCGTGTGTACGGTGGTAAGCGGACGAACACTGCCGCAACAACGAGACGCAACGCGACGTATAAAATATGATATTATGTAGGTACTGTTACGAATGAGCAAAAAACAACTGTCGGAAAACGATTCCGGCACGGGGTCCTGGTAGAGAAAGAAAGCCAGGACCAGGGGAAAGAGGGATACCCTTCTAGTCCGCACGAGAACAATTCATCCGAGTGGGATATCAGCGGCACCTAAAGCGACGTGAAAAAATCCTGCGACATACCGGCGGGGACTATTAAGCGTCGCATAAGACGGAAGGGTCGGGACACAGTAACCGCGGGAAGGTACCTCAGAAAACCTTACCGCGGAACTCCGACCACATGCCGGCTTATCTTCGCCCAACTCTGGCCGAGAGTCAGCAGGCCCAGTCAACCTGCGGACGAACACGTGCAAGGAGGAAGTCTGACTGGGAGACACCCTTCGCCAAGCACCAAATCCGATTCATCGGTACGGACACGGCATCCGTCACAAAAACCGTACCGTTACAAGTAAGGTCGGATCGCGGCAGATTAAAACCCCGCCCCGATCACCGACGCTAACGGGAAAACAGTCGTTGTGGGTACTGGAAGAACCGGTCTTCGAAATCCCATTCCGCGGGCGTGAAGAGAGCCCCGTCGGAAACCCGCCCTGGCCAAGCGCCCGGGCGGAGCCGACGCTTCACGAGCATTGTTACCCGAGCCCGGTCGGTGGGCGCGTACGCCCTCGCGCGTCCGCGCGTGCCGGCCGCACTCGGGCGATTGGTGTGGATGGCCTCGCGGAGACTGTGGGAGTAGCGCTTTAGCAGAAGGGAGGGAAATTGTCCGGCGCTCGCAACCCGGCGCTCGCTGGCGCAGGACTTTCGAAACCCACCGATCAGCCTCCTCGACAGAGCGTTGCCAGCGGAACACTGCCTGGCGCTCGGGCGCCCAGTGTACCCGTCTGGAGGGACGAGACTGCGCCACTCAAGGCGAGAAGCAGCCAGTCC
>NW_021771202.1:11667-22631 GCF_005508785.2 Acyrthosiphon pisum | reverse complement strand
TGTGTGGTGCGAGCCCTTTGACGGTGACTACTCGCACACGCACACAAACACACCGGTACTGAAGACGAACAGTGGACGACTAACTCTCCAGCGACAACGATATTTGCATATCACCGACCGTAGTAGGCCGATAACATGTATTGCATAACACGGCGGCCGACCGGTTGTCTCGCTAGACGCGAATACGACAACGGCACGACCTTTGATCAGGCCGTGCTCGACTGCGTGACTTATCATTGTGCTGTGGCGGCAACAATACTACTATAAAAAAGTATAATTAATAATATAAACATCTAATTGTGTTTTAAAATAATTTCTAAACAACTGTAAAATTGTTGTTAGACTTCAGAGGCACTGAATGATTGTAGACCAGTTGAAGGCAAGCCTTGTCATTTGTATGTTATATTATTAAATATTATCTACTTGTCCTATATAACTAGAACAAGAAAATACTAAAAGTCGAAGGATTCATCCACCCGAAGAATCCATTCATGGGTTTGGTATACTTACAACGAAACATATTCCAAGTGTAAGTAAATATCAGTAAACAAAAATAAAATATTTATTTAAATATATGCAATAAGTCCTTGTCTAACATTGTGGTTAGGTTCCTAATTACTTCTAAATGTAATGCGAAAAAATGACAAGTGGACACTTTTTACACTCAATTGAAATGTGTTAATATGTGTTATAAATTAAATAATAATAAATTATCGTAAGTAATTGATGGCAACTGTATAGTAGAGGATAGGAAAAGTATCGTTAAATAATTTATTGTTGATCAAATTAAGTCTTTAAGTGTGTATTTACTACATGTAAGGTCGACTAAAATTAAATAACATACAATCCAATATTGAAAACGACGTTATACTGTAATTGTTGCATTCTTAATCAGAACACAAGGAATTTAAATTCTATGACGTTATAGAGAACAAAATTAAACGAGGACTCATTGTATATAATATTAAATTGTACAATAAATTATAATTGGGAAATTAAATAACTTTTTAGATTACGGCATTTCCCATATATCCTCGATGTGGTGACGAATACGTGAGGCTAAAACGAATTATAACAGATATATTTCTAACACAACATCAATTGGATAATATAGCTACATTTTAAAAATTATACATTTACCAATGTACTATGTTTTAACAAATGCCATGTGGAATTTAATCCAACTACTAGTCACAATAGTTATTATATTGTGCCAACTCTTAGAGGTTGTATCAATCAAAATATCGATGGTGATACAATTAATAAAATTAATTTGATATATTGTAGATGCAAGTGGATCAATAGATGTTGATTGCAAATTCCTAGATAATCATAATATAGATATTTTTATGTAGAAACTACGAGACAAGAGTGCTATAATTTAACGCTTTACTGGCATTTTCAGTGTGGGCGTATAACTATCAAGAGAGCTCATCAAAACAAAGTTAATGGTGTATGAGGGTAAAACGTTTAGTAGCAAGGACATTTTTTAGAATTATTCGAATTGCTTAAATGTAGACAAGAAATAAGTAAAACAAGAAATATTTTAAATTTAAAAACGGACACTTTGGGATATTTACCTATTTCAACATGGGTTCTGCTGAATAATAACACGACAACAGTACATTTATTAACACATATAATATCGTTGATATTGCAGGACTCAAGGACATTAGGCTCGGATATTTACGATACACTCGAGTAAGTAAGCAGACGATACGAACAGACTATTGTTTATGGTGAACTGATTTCTTGGAATAAAGTGATACAGTTAAAAAGTGAAGAATTAGTAATTGACCCGCAGCAGTTTGGCTTTTAACTATGAATGTTACACTTGAATGACTGTGAAACTCTAAAAAAATTTAAAGTGATTTAATGAATACAACGGTATTCAAAATAAACTTTTTGAATACTGTATAATATTGAAGTATAATGCCGCTGAAATTTTAAATTTTAAATTTGGTGAATGACACGGTATACCGAAATGTCAACTCTGACGTTTAGTGTGTGTATACATCGTTTAAATATATTATTATCGACGGAGTTAATAAAGGGATATTGTGGGCTTGGAAATTATAAGCTGAAATATTTGATTTTAAAAAGACCTCCGTCTTATGTTTATTTTACAAGAGTACGTTTCACCCCAAATCACTTACCGGTCGCTTTACAAAACACTGGAATACTATAAAAAATGTCACGAATAAAACGAGTTGAAATCACCGATATCACACATTTAGCTATTGCAAAAACCCTAATTGATCAAAATAAAATTAAATTCGTTCACAATTTGAAAATGTTGTGGTTGTGCGCGTATAGGTGTCGACGAAGACAACAACATTTGGATGTGTAACGGGCACACCACCAACAGTTGGAAAGTAGGATGTAAATTGGAATTATCAAACCGAAGTAGTAATAATTTGTAGTTTTTTTTAATTCAGTATAATAATATTATAATAATTTCTAAGTTCACTTTATTTAACTTATTGTAAACGATATGTGACTGCGTATTTAAAATAGATGTCTGTTCGAGTTAAGGCTGGCTGCTCGTCTGATGGACACATGTCCATCGACGTATCTCGTCCTGTAGCTCTATTAAATCCCTACTATGGCATTTTTAGTATAAAAATGGTATACGTGCCACATACACCAGACACCTGAGGTCATTTCGGACGTTATTCAAATAATCATACTATTTCTGAATTATATTATTTTGTACAAAACCATAATTTTATTTTTGTACTGCTAAGCGATTAGGTTTTCCTAGAATATTCATATCTATCATGGAATACATATCACGTGTTCTGTAGTGCGTCGTATAAATTGGTTTCCTCAGTTAAATTGTTTTTAATTTGAATTTCTTGAGTAGTAGTTGGTTGTAAAAATAAATTTTGCTCGAATATTATTAATTCTCCTGTCATGCCGAAGTGTGTTAGAGCTACTTCTTCATACTTTTCTCCAGTTGGTCCTAATAAATCCATCGAGCACTGTTTTTCTATATTTGTAGGTGTAATCATCATACCTTGTCGATACAATTCGTCACCCTTATATATTCCCTTGCATTTTATACGTATGGACTGTAGGTTATACCGTTTTTCATAATTATTTGGTAATCTTATTACATCGTCCTGGTTACTTATTATACTTTCTATCATGAGACCTCCTAGTGGTGTGTTTTCATTATATTTAAATACTATCATGGTCTCCTTTCACCATCTGTAATCCCTGCTTGTCCATGAATTGCCAGTAACCCAAATAATCTACTATATAATCAATTGTTAACGTTATAGGAAAATAGATCTTCTGGTGGTGATATTATTTCTATGAATTCTACCAATGTTTTGCATCAACATTCGTCTAACCATTTACTATTCAATGTAGGATATACTATTTACTAGTATACTATTAATATATAACTTATAGGAAATTAATAAAAACCAAGTGTTATCCTTAATGTACACTTATTATATTTAAATAAAAATAAATTAACAATTAATTATTGTTTTGGCATCTTGTTTCCGCTATTCTCATGCTTAACCCCCTTCCTTTCATCATACATTTCATAACGTAATGTTTCCATGGCTGTCGATCAATTTCGGGGATATTTTCGCTAAATTCTTTGGACACTCGCCACCCAAATTTCCATCCATTCATTAGCTCGGGTACACTATCTTGTCCAGTAATGGTAGGCGGCTTCACTTCTCGGTATATAATGGTAGCTATCCCAATAGGTGGTCCCCTTCCTACTGGTGGTCTGTTGACATAAACAACGTTCTTAATTTATATATAAACAAACAACTATTACGAGAAGTACTATTATTATATTACTATTAACCCTTACGATTTAAATGTCATTAGCTGTCGTATTTAAATATATTAATTGATTACGTAGTCACAGCTCGTTACAGATGCAATGTATCTTAAAAATACGTACACGTGCAACCTAAAAATAGACTGTCGTCATATAACTGCGGGTCGTGTGTCGTTGAAGAAAGAAAAAAGGAAAACGAATGTCACAAAAATGACAAAATGTGTCACTAAACTTTAGAGAGAAAAAAAGACTTTCAGCCAGTTAAAATCCTAGTCGCAATACAAAAGTTCTTTCGGCACAAGATTCATTGTCGTTTCATAAAAACAATGACTCTGAGTCCTACATAGTACCAACGAAATATCACGAGGGTTTCACAGTGTAACATCATAGCAACAACAAAATAAAAAATGCTTAAAATTATTTGAAAATAATTCGCGGTATACATCATCGACCGTAAAAATAAAAAAAAAAAGATGATAAGTTTGAAATACATAACAATATAGGTAATTCCGACGATTCTTCACGCGAGTATAAAACTGTTGGTATATTCATCCATATGAAATCACTCATCCGTTCTGACATGTTTTCACCCAAGGATTGTGCTAAATCATGGCTGAGTGATTCAATTGTTGACGCGTATCTAAGAATTATGCGGTATGAATCTGAGTGTCAGGACACATCAGGTGTCATAGGTTTCACTGATGAATGTTTCGTGTTAAACGTTCCCGAATTGCGTATGACGATTTTCAATACTCAAGCATTGTGCTTTGTGCTAGAAAAGACTTCTTAGAGATCTAGAAGATAATTTTACACTTATTGTATGTATTCGAAAACTGAAGTATGTTTTGAAAAAGGACAGCAAGCTTCATGAAAAAAAAAAACAATTCCTATTGCGATACAAGACTTTCATTGTTTGTACTGCTTCTGGTAAGGTGGCGGTACAACCATTTGATATAACAGAGTGGAAAACATATTTTCCATCAGATTTGACTCAGTAAAATAATAATATAGATATTTTTATGTAGAAACTACGAGACAAGAGTGCTATAATTTAACGCTTTACTGGCATTTTCAGTGTGGGCGTATAACTATCAAGAGAGCTCATCAAAACAAAGTTAATGGTGTATGAGGGTAAAACGTTTAGTAGGAATGAAAATATTTAGTTTTATTCGAATTGCTTAAATGTTGATAAGAAATAAGTAAAAAAACAAATATTTAATTTAAAAACGGATGCTTTGGGATATTTACCTATTTCAACATTGATTCTGCTGAATAATAACATGACAACAGTACATTTATTTATATCGTTGATATCGCAGGACTAAATGACATTAGGCTCGGATATTTACGATACACTCGAGTAAGTAAGCAAACGATACGAACGGATTATTATTTATGGTGAACCGATTTCTTGGAATAAAGTGATACAGATAAAAGGTGAAGAATTAGTAATTCACTCGTAGAAGTTTGTCTTATAACTACGAATGTCACACTTGAATGACTTTGAAACTCTAAAAAAATGTAAAGTGGTTTAATGAATACAACGGTATTTAAAAAAACTTTTTGAATACTGTATAATACCGCTGAAATAATAAATTCGGCTCATTGGTGACCGACACGGTATACCGAAATGTCAACTCTGACGTTTATGGCCAGTTGCACCGTCTTTGATTAAAGTTAACCGGAGTTTAATCGGCCGAATTTGCCCGGTTAAATATCTGTTATCAGCTGATTAAGCTTAATCGAATTTTAATCGTAGACGGTGCAACTGGCCCTCAGTGTGTGTATACATCATTTAAGTATATTATTATCGACGGAGTTCTTAAGAGAATATTGTGGACTTGGAAATTTTAAGCTGAAATTTTTGATTTTAAAACGACCTCCGCCTTATGTTTATTTTTCAAGAGTACGTTTCACCCCGAATCACTTACCGGTCGCTTTACAAAACACAGAACAAATGTTGATTGTCTATATCTCAACATTTTGGTTTTCGTAATTAGAATCTCCCATCCCCTTCCCTCCAGGTCGCTCTTTCGTTTTATTTTAATTTTTGTTCGCATTACAAGGTTTTTGCAAACGTCTCGGCGTACCACTGAGACGTTTCCGGAATACCTGTCGTCCGTGACTTCGTGCGCGGTGATCCAATTGTCGAGTAGAAACAACAATTATACGTCCGTGGTGTGGATATCATCAATTACAAATTGTTAGTGAACGACCTTAAACCATGTTAACATGAAATTATGAAATTATTCCAACGTACATATCACACATGGATGTACGATAATATTATATTATAATACTATTTAATTCAAACAGCAAATGTTGATTAAACCAATAAATAATAATCATAATCCACTAAACATTATTTACGTATATTTTAATGCATAACAATACATTATTTCAGGAACCTGCATCCTATGTGACAGAAAACTTGAAATGCGTTTTCGCGAATTCATGCGTTTTACCAACTGTTGAAGGAGTTATATCTAACTGTGCATTTGATGTTTCAAAACGTTGTAACGCTGTGTAATTTAAGTTGCAATGCTAACAGCGTCTAGAATCGTTTGCTAATCATCGTGTACCTATTTCCATGTAACACTATTTTAATATTTTAGACGTTAGTCAACCAACATCCTATAAACATGTAATTTAATAATATCTAAACGTCTTGGAAACATGTATCTAACATATTGCAAGGATATTAGTATAATTTTGCTATAGCCAATAGCTTAAGGACATTTGGCCACGTTTTTTTAAAAATCATTTAATTTTATGACACTTAAGCCTAAAGGCCCTCTAAGTATCATACACAAATGACATTGCTTTTTGAGAATTTGTTATAATAGTATTATATTTTACAGGTTCCTCCTAAATTGTAAAAGCGTATCTTAACTGAATCATATTCAGGTTTATTTCAAGGTAGGTATATTAATTGATATCTGATTAGATTTGTTGGAATATGCTTTTAGTTTTGTTATTAAATACTGCCATACCTCAAACTGCTTTATAACCTTGTTTATCAATGATATTTATCATAAATATATTTATATTGGATTTATTTATAAATAAACAATTTTGAACATATTACATAACCACATCTTAGTTTGGATAGCAATCATGGCATTATGATAACAATAATAGTTTTTACAATTTAATTGTATACATTTGTACTAATAAGTGTATTCGAATTCGACGTCCCACGTCCAACCGTTATCAAAACATCATCAAAATATCATAATGGGAAAATGGTTTGATATTTTAATTTTTTTCACAAAATATGTTAATTTATAATATTTATTATTTATTGCAGTTGTCGTCCAGAAGTATGGTTGGCAGTTTTTCTTGAGTCTAAGGACTATAGTGTTATACCTATTAATTAGTTAGTAGACAAGGAGAAATAGGCTGAAGGTACTATTAAGTTTTGTCGATGGCCACTCACCAGAGTAACTAGGAACGAGTTAAAAAGTCTGGTATCCAGGTTTTTTTTTTCATTAAAATGTTCTTGTTCTGGAAAACATTTTTAATTAAATATTGATATTTTGAATATGTATTATTTTATGTAGTTATTTAGATATATAATCTTTTATTTTAATTGAATAATATTTGATAAATTATCTAGACTATCAATTTACCTACCTATCTATAATACGTATCTATAAGTATTTTAACTTCAATTTGATACAATTTATTACTTATTATTTATTAGCATATTAATGTTTAATATTTATATACTAAATGTCTGGGTCTATTATGGATTAATAATACTCTTTTACAGAATCTGACTTTGACGAGACAGTATCAGATTGTCTATAACATGCCAATACTCGACATGATAGAACACCAAACATTTGATTATTTACAGCCAATGTTATATTATAATTTGTATAATAATATTTTTTTTATTTTAAACTATTAAGTCACAGACAAAATTTTGTTATTACCTGCAGGCTGAAAACAAACGTTTTTTCTAAATACAAGTAAAATTGAAAACAGTTATTTTGATTTAATTGAGTATAATTTAAATAATTGTATGTGAACAATAGTTCAATATAATAAAATAACCCCGTTTAAAAAAAATTGTTTAATTACTGATACTTTTACTATTTTTTTTTTCCATTTTGTTTTAGACCACAAAAGAAACATATTGCCTCAATATCAAAGCGCCGTATTAAAAAAATTTTGAAGAATGAAAAAGAAAAATGTGTTGTCCAAGTAGAAAAACAAAAAATGATGGAAGACGTTAATATAGGAAATAAGCTTATTGCTGGTATACCAATATTTAACATTAATCACTTTTTTTTTGACAATACATCAGAAATGTTTGGTAACAATCTTCTCAATTTGAGTAAAACTTATCTGGTATTCAAAAAATTAAATGTAACCCAAAATACTTTAAATTCATGTATTGAAGACATATCCAAGAATGGTAATATTGTAATATTCTCGTAGGTCGGGCTGTACCAGTGTACTATTCTGATAGTTCAGGTGGCTACTTGAATATTAAGTTTGCAGTTAACAAAACCGTTTGGTTCGTGGTTTAAATGATTTTTAATGTGTTTTCTTAAAATATTACACCCGACTAGTTTTTCCGCCCAGCGAACCGTATATTCATAATTTGGTAATTATATAGGATATTGTGATGCACCCACAACTGATAATGTTTTGTATTGACTACCTATTTTATTATGTTTATTATATTTATATTGTTTGAAGTAAACGGATACTAAATTTATTGGATAAGTAAAGACATTAGGTTTTAGAATATAAAATTCCACATAATAGCTGTAATTCACTCCTTAATATAATGAAATTGAAGGGATTGAAAGTACCCAAAGGTTTGCGTAGGTACTCTAATGAGAACACCAAGAACCCATGGAATTTGTAATATGACTAATAGTACTAACATTAATTTAGGCTTTGAAATTATATTAATACCAGTTTTAGAGTTATATCATAATAACTATCACAATAATTATAATTTTTGTAATACGTGTTCAGTATGCTATAAGAAAGCTTATATATTAATTATGTTATTAAAAGCATTCCTGAATCGGAAACGTTGCAAGTAAGTGACTTGCATAATATCAAGCGAAATCTTTACAATATACCTAAAGCGAAGGAAATTCCCTCCTTTTCCAAAATCTGGGGAAGAAGTTCAGAATATACTGGATAATATGCAGGTAGTAACAAACCGTGAAGAAATGTTATTCTTTGCAATGGCAAAGAAAATGGTATCATCATCACGTCATACGGTTAGGGATATCCAAGTCACTTAGAGACAGATCGTAGCACAACTCACAGTCTTGGATTTCATGTTAGAGTCGTAACACTAGTACACCACTCACTTCTCCACCATAATTTATACTATTGTAATTTTGTACTTTGTTAAATAAACACACAACATAACCAAGTACATCAAGTATTCATAAAAAGAATGTATGATAAAATATTTAAAAAAAGAAATATTTTTTTTTTATTATTTTAAAAACGGTTCACTATTTATTAAAATTGTAACATGAAAAATATATGTTTTTTTTTTTCAATATTCTTCTAGTGGTCATTTATAAATGGTTATTTCCATATTTACTATATCTATTTATATGTATACAGGTTGTAACAGATAGAACTGACTTTTGGAATAACTTTTGTTCTAATCATTATTTTTAAACTTTTTTTTATATATATAATTTATAGCCACTTGCGCTAACGTGTAATAAAAAAAAATTATTTTTATTTTTCAATACTAAAAATAAAAAAATTTAAATTTGATTTAAATTTTTTTGAATAAATTCAAAATAGTCAATTTGTGAATCTTATTATAAGAATGATTTGGATGGTTAAAAAAATTTATCTAAAGCAAGTAGTTTATTTTTTAGAATTTTTTAAAATATCAATATTTTTTCGAT
Organism: Acyrthosiphon pisum; assembly: GCF_005508785.2. Classification (NCBI taxonomy): domain Eukaryota; kingdom Metazoa; phylum Arthropoda; class Insecta; order Hemiptera; family Aphididae; genus Acyrthosiphon; species Acyrthosiphon pisum. Next base: position 12,917 of record NW_021771202.1, on the reverse strand, counting down.
TAAATTAATCTGGAACGCAATAACTTTTTTAAAAATATTATTTTTGGAAATTTGATAACATGGGTATATTTCTTAAACTATTTACTAATCATACAATTTTAACAATTTTTGTCATACGTTTAAGTAGGATATTTTTTTTTTTTTGGTCAAGTCTTTCTGTTACACCTTGTTTAAATAATATATATATATTTATTATAATGATGAAGATAAGACATTTACTTTTGGAAGTTTACTTAAATAATATTATGCTTATGGCCTATGTATTTGTCTTAAAAGTTTAAATTCTATAATAAAAATATAATTTTTAGTTTTCGTAATTTTGTTTTTATGGAAATTGGGGCAATACTAAAACCCGTGACGGGGCGGAACGGGACGAAACAGGACGGGACCAATTCCATTCCACATGTGATAACAAAAACAGTGTTGCCTGAAAATGCCCTGCGAAAAAATACTTTCTAATTACGACTAATGTTATATTTAATATAATATTTAAGTATAAAACTATTATATTATTAAATATATAACTTAATTAATTTACATTAAATACATAGATTAACCAAGAATATATAAGCAAAAAATATGTACCTATTCTTGTAAAAGCAATACAGAATTACAGGTTACAGCTAAATATAGAACAGGACGATCTGTAATTAAGTCCTTAACGATTTAAAACTTATAAAACGTATATCAAAATTTAAAGTCCCACACAGCATTTTTCAATCATAACGATTGTATAAATGTTTAACTTTGATTGGAATTTAAATGTTTAAAATTAAAACTTTATCCAACATTGAATAATTATTTATTGTTTCATGTTATAATTGAAATATTGCATAAGTATTAATTAACACTAGATAAAAAATATTTAAATATTAATATAAATTTAAAATTGTATAATTTTTAGTATTTAATATTTATTTAACTTACGACGATTAATAATTATTAAAGATTTAAAACCAAACATTTTTTCAATATTTATATTCAACGTTTAATTTTAATTTCGTGTTAATTGAAAATTTAATGTTATTATAACTTACCATTGTCAATTGTCAATCGTCATTCGCCATTATTTGTCAGTTCGCGTAGTTCTACTGTGGTTTCGTCGTCTGTTCGTCAATATTATTATTATTCACGTCTAACCTAACCTGATCAAGCACTATAAGCACTAAGCAGGTAAGTATTATTTTAATTATATTTTATAATATTGTTATATTTTATTTTAAATTTTTCCTACCTACCTATTTGCAGTG
>NW_021771202.1:7999-11567 GCF_005508785.2 Acyrthosiphon pisum | reverse complement strand
CTGGCTTAACATCTCCTGCAGTTCGATTTACCGCACCACGTATGGCAGTTCGATGTGGTAATAAAAGTATGCCATGGAATGCTGCAGAAAAAAAGTTTAGATAAATATAACTAAAAATGTGTAGGTACAGCCGAGATCAAGCGCCACAGACGATACATGGAATACATTTATAGTTAAAATAATAATATGTATGTACCTAAACTACGAGTAGAATAGAAATAGGTAATATAATCAAAACAACAGCAATATGTTCTAAAAAATTTTAAAATGCGGTGAAAATGCGTTTTAATTTTTTGTCCGTATGTGTAAAGATATTAGATAGGCTAATAACAAGGCGTTAACACGCTGCAGTCATTATAATATAATTATATGTACTAATTATGGGACCCAGATGTTGATGACTTATGCACCATTCTTTTGAACATCATAGACGATGATTTCCAAGCTTAAAATATATTTCTATAACACACGAATATAAATAACTACATTTTTATTCTCTTAATTCTTTTTGCGTTTTTTAGATTTTAGATATTTTTTTGTGACATTTAAGGTGAATCTTCAAAGTTTAGTGCATTTTTTTTAATATTTGAGTGAAACATTACGTGTTAGTTCTTTGTCATTAATGCATTGTAATATTTTCCAAGCTATACGGATATGAATATTATAATTTAACTTAATTTAATTTTACAATAAAAAAAATGCATTTAGAATTACCAGTATAAAAGACCATGAACTGCAGGTGAGACTTAAGGATCTGTACTGGCCGTTGAACCGATAGTCGTAAGCATAGAACATAAACAGATACAGATAAGAAAACCTGGAACAGAAAAATTACAGATTTACAAACTATGCTATGTACCTACACATTGTACCTATACAAATACGTGCCTATAAAGTATAAATACGATATACAAATAAATATTATATCGATATACAAAATATGACCTGTAGTTTCTCTCCATGTTTGCAGTATCTAACAAATATGTAGGTACATAACCGTTTGAATATTATATAATATTATATATACTTAATGGAAATAAATAAAAATTAAAAAGTTAATGACATTTTTAAGTGCAGGAATATATGTTTAATAGAAATATATCGTTTATACGTTTTTGGAATTTTTAATGTGTTTCGCTAACGGTAAAATGCCGTCGAAAGCTTATGAATCAATCAACTTGCGCACATTCCGATGGAATTACGTTCTGTAATGCTGTAAAAGGATGGGGGGGAGGGGGTACACACGTCGTTGTACTCTTCCGATTCCGTTAAAGCTCTCGATAAATTTGACATAAGTCGATAGTCGGTTCACGAACATAATTTTTCTTCTTACCTTTATTATACGTATATACACGCCAAAAGTATAATAAATATAGAAAAAAATTCATATCGAATAATGTACCATGTACGACAATAGTTTGTCGTTAATACAGTAATTCAAACCTACGTGATCGATCGTCTCCGTTGACGCAATCAATAAATTACAACACAACATCAATAAGATATAGGTACATATATAGGTACTTTATATATTATTCTGCGATATAGAACCATATGCGCTTAATTTAGTTTATCGTTTGACAAATCCGATTTCATTATTTCGTCTCGAAAAATCGTTCAAGTGCAGATTCCGACTATACACACATATTTATATAATATGTATAGGTATACGCGTTTTATAATGATTTAAAATTGTTATCAGAGATTTAAAACTCACAGAGAATAAATCTTCACATTACGCCGAGATTATTTTGTTGGTTTTTTTTAAACGAAACGCATAGAGAATATTATTATTATTATTATTATTATTGTATTCAATTGTTTTTCGAGTATCCGGTCTTCATTCATAGGGGACATAGAGATTATGTCTGATAATTCAAAAAAGGAATTTCGATCTTCTTTTAACATCCCACTGCACGCGCTAGCACTGCTCTTTCACCGATTCATCGCCAATAACATCCGAAAAGAAGATTTACGCGACTGGAAAGAGAGATGGGTTAAATCTTACATTTAATTTTATCGTCGTTATTATTATTACATTCGTATCCTGTACCGCCAGAAATGGAAGAAATGCCAACGTTTTTGTTATAATATATTATTTGGTTCAGTGAGGTTCGTTCGTCGCGGAGGACGAGTATCCTCGACAATCGATGTCAGTACAAATTTGATATACAGCGACCGGCCGATAATATTATATAACGCGTAATGCACGGTCAGCGCATATTATGTATGCTATCGCTGATAGTGCAGTGGATGGTAAAGGAGGTGATCGTCGGGCGACGGTTCAGATGACCTGCCCATGGGTCCGAGGGAGTTTCACGCCGTACACGCAGAATGTGTTATTTTCTGTAATGCGAATTATAATTATTATTATCCTTATTATATGATCTCTCTCCACCTCTCTCTCTCACACTGTTCTCCGACTAGGTACCGTCCGCTGAGCGTGTCAAGCTGCGCGGATTATGGCGAAACGTAATTGGATCTTACGTGAAGTGATTAAGATATTTGCTGGAGACTGACAGACCATAAAAGCTATATTATGCACCACTCGCGAACTGGTGCGAGTGTATACATATACAGTATATACATAAACATATATAGGTATACAGACGACAAAGATTATTCTACGGAAACTAAAATCGTGTAACGAGACAAATGTTCGTCGATGTTGAACAATGAAAGTTTCCGTCGAAATGAGCTCCCCAGTGCCAATAAACAGCGCGTACCACCGCCACCACCATCACTGTCACCATCCTCTCTTCATCACCTGTATAGGCAACCACCCCACGCGTATATAAAATAAATAGATATATAAACCCTTTCCTTCCGACATCAACGAGCCGTCCCTCACTTTCTTCCTCTAGGCGGCCTTCTGAAAACGCTAGAATCTGTCACATCACCGCCGCCGCCTCCGCTTTAATACATCGATGGCGATAACGTGGTTTATATTATTATACACTGAACAGAACGACGTTTTGTCGGTGAATCACGATAATGTTACACACACAATAATACAATAATAATATAATACTGTGCACTTTCGTCGATAAGGACGAGAGAACCCGCGACAACGGTCGTTGGAAGTTTTGAGTCGAATTTGTAAGTTCCCCCGACGTTGACGTTTATTGCCCACGGATGTGTATGATATTCATCTGATATTAAATATTACGATGACAATACACGACATTATATCCACAGTTCCCGAAAACGTCGTTTTCATTTCATTCCGGAACTGAAGCCTTTGGGAAGATTGTGGAAGGACATCATAATATTATAATATTATTACCAGGGTTGGGATTTTATAGCACTTAAAATTGCACAAATATGCGCTATAATATTACTTTAAATATCGCTGAATATGCGCTAAAAATATGCAATAAAAACAACAAAATATGCATAAAAAGGAAATTTATTAATTAATAATTTTTTAATCACTTATAAATTATTATAGATAGGTAGTTACTTTTAAGATTTGAAATAATTTAGTCACTCTGATTAGAATCCAAACGAATTAACTATACAACGCATTCAGCGCTTGTTGATAGTCAGCGATTAATAATTCGCAGTA
>NW_021771202.1:3634-7351 GCF_005508785.2 Acyrthosiphon pisum | reverse complement strand
AAGCATTTCTTAAGAAATATGCAAATGCTATAAAATCCCAACCCCGATTATTACATTAGTCGGTGAATAGATGTAGCACAACAACTTGAAAACTTGACTTCGGCGAACGTGATCAAACAGATTTTAACAATCACGCTGGTAAATCACGTCTGCTGTATAAACGGAAATTTGATGGCGGTAACACGCCGAATCAAATGTATACCTACGTAGTTTCATATTTAATTCATTAGTACCTCGGAGGAATCAAGATAACAACCCACCGCCTTACTACCACGAGTCCGATGTAATGAAAAATTACTTTTTTTTTCTTTCACTACCTACACATAAAAATCGTTTTGATCTGATTCTTTTACCTAGGACTTACGATATTAATTCGGATAATCTACGCATACATGCGTTGCCGGGCTATTTCAACCGCATCAAATATAAAGTTCAAGTAATTGGAAATGTTATTTCCTGTTCTAGTTTTCCTGTGTTATTTTTCTTTTTCCTTTGAGTGTATTAAATGAATCAGGTACACGTCGTTGATTTTAGTCTGTGGCATTTCATTTTAATACATTATTTATGTTATATTTCAAGTGATATAATATAAATGAAACCAATATGAAATCAAATTCACAAAATATATTAAAAATATAAAGATCATACTATTGGTTATATAATTGAACTACCTATTGTTTTATATACTTACTGTATATAAAAATAACCCAGATAAATCATAATTAATTTTTATACATGAATAACATTTTAATATGAATTAAATATACGTATGTAAATGTATAATAATGTATATTATTTTAACATGAATGTTCATATGTTTATACATTTAAAAAGCGAGTAAGTTATACAATTACCCTGAAGATAAACAGCATCACATTTTTAACTCAAGGAATTTAATTACTCGTATAAAACAAAATGCTTAAACATTTTTTTATAACCACATAAATTAAATATAAATATATATACAGAATATATATTACAGAATACTTTATGTTAATAGCGGGATTTAATCGTAACGATGCCGGATTAAAATACCTGAGCGTAAGAATCCAATATACTTTATTATTTCATATTATGTATCATATAAAAAAAACACAGTTTAATAATATTGAGCGATATTGCTAGGTTAATATCAGAGGCACCACCCCGCCCATTTGAAACTTCTTTTCATTTTTTTTCTTAAGGACCTATAGGTTTGAACAAAGGAGCAGAGAACATAATATTCTAGCTCATTACTATTTTTCTACCCCCAAAGAGCCAAGCTGTATTGTTGAGAGTTGTATTACTGAAAGGCTACTATAAGAACAATTTATTATATTAGAGAATATATCCCAGACCCTAATGAAAATATCTTTACATCTAATATACTTCTTCAGTACAATAAAAATGTAATATATTGTGTTTATAGATATAACATAATATAAAATAGATATAAACAGTACTTGTAATAATCTATACAAAATTGTAATTAATATTATAGGATGTAGGTCTTTTATTTAGGAACAAAACTTTTTCTAAAATAAATTATAAAACAAAACATAAAGTTATAATTTATTAATCAAAGATAGTAAATACATTTTAATAGTCCATTACTTAGGAACAAAACTCTTAACTATTAAAACAAAATAAAAATTTATAATTTATTCATCACAGATACTGAATAAATTGTAATTGTCCAATACTTATGAACAACATTTTCTAATATTATAAAACATAATACAAATGTATAATTTAATAATCAAAGATAGTAAATACATTTTAATAGTCCATTACTTAGGAACAAAACTCTAAAATATTATAACAAAATGAAAATTTATAATTTATTTATCACAGATAGTGAATAAATTGTAAAGGTCCACTACTTAAGAACACAACATTCTAATATTATAAAACAAAATACAAATGTATTATTTATTAATCAGAGATAGTAAATACATTTTAATAGTCCATTAGTTAGGAACAAAACTCTAAAAAATTAAAAAAAAAAAAAATTATAATTTATTTATCACAGATAGTGAATAAGTTGTAAAAGGTCCACTACTTAGGAACTCAACTTTCTAATATTATAAAACAAAATTACCTAAAACTCTAACCTAACCTAACCTAATTTATTTAATAAAACATAAAATATTAAAAACTTTGACACAAGACAATGAATGAAATAGTGAATAATTAATCATTATCTTCATCATATAATAAGGAACCTCTTCTATATTTTCATCAGCTACTTTAAAAATATCTACATAAAGCTGCTTGGTCACTTCTGGAATATAAAAAAACTTTAAAAGTTTTCTTACATCATCTTGTTTGGCGATTTTAACATGATTTGTCTGTGCTAATAGTTCAAGGGGGTCAGTCATTGATCTTATACGGTATTTTCTCTTTAAAATGTCTACAGTTGCTGGTAAACCGCTATAGGTTTTCGAAGTTCCGATTGTTTCTTTACCTTTTATATAATAATATATTTTTTGTTCAGTTGATTTAAATTCTGTCTTAGTTTTGAGAACAGTTTTGGCTGATTTTTTTAAAATCATAGACTTTATATTCTTTATTGTACTCTTTCACTGTAACAACATTTTTTGAATATTTCTATGTACTGGTTTGGTGATACTATATTTTTTTTTACCATTTACATTAAATGATAGTATCATTATTATTATAATATATATTATATATATATATTATATATAATATTATTACATCCAATAGATATGTGACAAACATAAATAAAATTGAATGGGTAGCTTTTGTAAAATTTAGCAATTTTCAACAATTTCGGTTTCAACTTAGCAATACCGGTATTCAGAAATGTATTATATATATATATGACATATATTATATAGTATTTGATAGTAACTTTAATTTATGTCATTCTATTTATAAAGCAACTAATAATTTTGCGAATAATAAAATGTTTATCAACAAAATGAATTATGATCTCAATTTTATTATGATTATTAATTATGCGTATTAATGGAATTTACGTATTTAAAAACACGTCAATTAAAAAAAAAAAATAACGGTTTCCAATTTTTTTAGATTTCGGTTTTCAATTTAATAGTGGTTTCCAATTTCTTACGGTTGCGATTTTGAATTTAATACCGGTATCCAATTTATTTCGGTTTCGGTTTTAAAACGGTTTATAATGGTTTCTGAAATCGGTTTTGAAAATGTTTTCAAGCCCTGGTTTTAGGTACCAAAAAATTTTATTTTACAAGTTATAATAGTGTAGATAAGTAATAATGATATTTAACATACAAGTCTGACTTTTAAATGTTATTGATTTTAAAATAATAGTGGCTGACTATAAGTACATACGATATTATTATTATTTATTATGTACTATTAACTACATATACAATTTATACAATACCTACATTATTTTTATTTTATTTTTTTTTTTAGATTTTCCGGCCTTTAAGATCATCCCGTAAAACAAATTTCCCTCCACCTTATTCTGTTTTCAGCTATTTCTCTCCAGTTTCCTCTTAGGTCTACTTCTTTAACTTTTCTCTTCACACACTCTTCCCGTCTGAGGCGTGGCCTGCCTAGTGGTCTTTTCCTTTCGGTTCCTCTTTAATTACTGTGTTTATCATAGCATCTTTTTTCCTCCAAGCGTGACCTGCCCACATCAGTCTTCTTTTTGCAACTTCCCTTGAAATACTTGGTTAGTTGGATTGGTAGGTAGGTAATTACTGATCACCTAGATAGAATCCG
>NW_021771202.1:2102-3428 GCF_005508785.2 Acyrthosiphon pisum | reverse complement strand
GACCAGAGCTCGTCAACCGGTTAGGGATACCGAAGAAACTAAGATGTAGATCGTAAAACCACTCACAGTCTTAGTTATATCTCTAGATATTATCCTAAGATATTTTAATCTGTACTTTCCATTTCCTAAGCTCGTAAACGATTAGATTAGATTATAAATAAATTCGTTTATCGCGTTTACGTACAAAAATCAAACCAAACATTTTGATTTGACACGCAGTTATCAAAAGATTCACCATCCCTGACTTATGAGAAACACAGTACACAACATATATATGTATCTATTATTGAATATTAAGTATTAGTATTACCTACTACAAGTTACAACATCAAAAGTATACTTATAAATTATAAGTCAGGGTTACCGATCGGGCCATGGTGTGTCGATGGTTCCGATGTCCAATGTGGTTTGAGCTGGTTGTCCACAGGTACTCTTCAGGTCGTTGCCAGCCCTCGGCTTCCAATATCAACTATCCATTCTTACTATTGACTATCGTCGGTCGATCATAAAACAACCAACTGTCGACCATAGACTGCCTACGTCGACTAGACTATGACTATTGACCCTTCACTGTTGGCTATCAATAATCGTCTATTCACCGCCAGGTGTCCCAGTGTGGCTATAACATGACAAGAGCTAAACATCGCGTCAGCATAATATATATTTCATACATAAATAAACATTTGCCATTACTAACACTCAGATATTAGACGTACTCAATCAGACATTAGGCTCGGATATTTACGATACACTAGAGTGAGTAAGTAGATGATACGAACAGACTGTTGTTTATGGTGAACCGATTTCTTGGAATAAAGTGATATAGTTAAAAGGTGAAGAATTAGTAATTGACCAGCAGAAGTTTGTCTTATAACTACGAATATTACTCTTGAATGACTGTGAAACTCTAAAAAAATGTAAAGTGATTTGATGAATACAACGGTATTTAAAAAAAACTTTTGAATACTGTACAATATTGAAGTATAATGTCGCTGAAATTTTAAATTCGGTTCATTGGTGAACGACACGTTATACCGAAATGTCATCATTGACGTTTAGTGTGTGTATACATCGTTTAAATATATGATTATCGATGGAGTTATTGAGAGGATATTGTGGACTTGGAAATTATAAGCTGAAATATGTGATTTTAAAACGACCTCCGTCTTATGTTTATTTTTCAAGAGTATGTTTCATCCCGAATCACTTACCGGTCGCTTTGCAAAACACAGGAAAAGTATAAAAAATGTCACGAATAAAATGAGATGAAATCACCGAATTCACACATTTAGCTGTTGCAAAAACTATAATTGCTCAAAATAAAAT
>NW_021771202.1:860-2052 GCF_005508785.2 Acyrthosiphon pisum | reverse complement strand
TATCACGCTAACACCGAGCAAGTGTCGAGTAACGCGACGCATGGGACGCGCCGGACAAAAATTGGTATTTTTATAACAATAACATATAATTAAACGGACTGTAACAACTTTCCCCCTGTGGTTTTTTTTTCTTAAACAAATAATTTTTTGTCAAATAAAAATTTACTATTGAATTTTATTACTAGAATTTGGTGTAGTACTATATAATAAACAAATTTTGAGTATCGAAATAATCTTAGTTTCCATTGGGGTGGGTTGTAATTACAAAAGAAAATCATGAAAAAAATGTACTTTTGATATCAAAAAACAGAAAACTGAAGATTATTCTTGATACCGTTTAATTATACTGGATATTATTACAAAGCTTATGGGGGTAATGATAATAGAATTTGTTTCTTGAGTTTCACAGTGTTACCATAATTGGTTATCAAGATATCCCCAATGTAACAACTTGCCCCTGTAACAACTAACTCCGCTCTCCCCTATCTGAGGATAATTTTCTAATGGAATGAAGAATAATTTGGACTATTTCGACGTAGATATGACTGGAATCGAATAATGGAGGACTATTGTGTTAAAGGCGAACAAATTAATAAAAAATATGAAATATGCTCGAAAATGTCGAGTACGTTAAAATATGCAAAATAAGTTTGCATATTATTTGTAATCTAAACTTCATGAATCGCATTGAACTCATGTGTAATTTTGATTGCGTATAAATAATATGCTAATTCATAAATTAAAATATGATTATAATCAGTTCTAATGATGAATGTTTCTATTTAAACGATCTTCTTCATTGTAATAATATACTTTTCTAGGGCTTAGTTATTGCCGGCAATGGAGAAATAACTCGTCCAGCAGAAAAAAATCAACATATCTCAATGCTCAGAATTAGCTGCTACCGGTTTCGTGTTGTCATGATATATTTACTCGTCATCATATCGAAATACAGGAGCTTATTTAAAGTTAATATTTTTGTGGGAGCTACAAATTTATATCACATGATCAGAGCTTTTATATAAGTTTTACATAATAAATCTATATATCTAAATGGGTACTGCTCTGCTGTACAGTAATTGTCGAGTATGTCATTGTAATGGATAGGTTCTATTTGAATTCAATGTTAAATCATTGGATACGAAAAACGGTACTAATCGGAGGTTGTGTGTTATGAGGCCTAGCTCAGTGG
>NW_021771202.1:0-229 GCF_005508785.2 Acyrthosiphon pisum | reverse complement strand
GATTATTTAGAACTCACATGTATGAAACTTATAAGAAATCTTGTGTTCAATTTTTTAAACTTTTTTCTAAATGAAAAAAGTTTTTTATCAAGAATAGTTTAAAAAAAAATTACAAATTTATAAAAATGTCTCAACTCTCAAGGCTATAACTAGTCCAAAAATAGTTAAAATATTATGAAAATGTAATAATTTATGTGAAATGCTAATATAAATATTTGGTGACATTTTC
>NW_021771201.1:4361-7783 GCF_005508785.2 Acyrthosiphon pisum | reverse complement strand
CCATCATGCGTTGTATTTTTGATGTTGACACAATGATGTCATCTTTCAGGGTATTTATCTTTATTAAATTAAGGTCAGCTCCTGTGTCGACCAGTAGATTCGCACTGCCTAAAATGCATTGTGGAATAACACACATGGCATGTTTATCTTTTAGTTCTGCCATAAAGGTTAGAATTTTTGATGTTGGGCGATTACTTTCAACTCGTGAACTGGACGGTCGCCCGCTGTGTCCGTTCGCTTGTCGTTTCCCGAGCTCGTTTGTCCATCGTTATTTGCTTTCCGAGCGTCCGAATTTTTCTTTTTGAAACAGTCTTCTAATAGATGACCAGGCTTATGACAGTAGGCGCACGTTAATCGCTTATGGTCTGTCTTCTTGGTTTCCATGGACTGTTTGTTTTGCTGACCCGTATCCATATTACGGTTTGCATATTTGCATTCATTTGTATTATGATTGTTCTTTCGACATTGTTTACAGTATTTACTGTTACCACTAGTACTTGGTTTGTTTTGCATCAACCGTTGAGCTTCTTTATTCGACTGATATATTTTATCCTCTTCCAAACTTCCTTTCATGGCTTCTTCTATACTTCGAAAGTTTCTTGATTTAATTATTCCTCGAATGCTGTTTGGTAGTCCTTCTACGAACGTTGTCAATGTTACTTCCTTTATATAGTCATTGATTATCTTAGCTTCCATAGTTGATTTTCTACTCGTACTTACATTGCAAAGTTCACTCAGTAACTTTTCTAAGTACTGACCACGACGAAATTTCTTTATGTTGTATTACTGTAAAAGCATTGCCTACTAATTTCGTTTGTATTGCCTCTAACAGCATAGATTGTGTCTCTGCATCAATATTTTTTATGACAAAGTCGCATGCTTTTAAAAATTGGTATATTTTTTGCGGATTTTTACCATCAAAAATTGGTATTAAGTGGAGAGCTGTTTCAAAAGATAGCTTAACTGGGCTCATTATTATAATTGGTTTTAAAATGGGATTTTTATCGTTTATTATTAATGACGTATCGAGGAAATTTATATTTTTATTCTTACTTTGAGACCTAGTTAACGGAATATTCCGTGGTTTGTATTCGACTATTCGATTGGGCTTATAATCAGGATCTAACTCAAGAGGATCAGAGTCACCACTTTTGCTACTACTCGTGTGAGTTGACATGCATTAATTTATTTTAATAATTTTAAACAATTTAATTAATTAATTTTAATAATAATTTGCTTATGTGTACTTAATAGGTACTAATATACTATTATATTATGTTAGTATTTTCTATTTATTTATTTTTTAATACAGTTAATTACTTACAATAGTCCAAGTAATATGTTCGAACGTAATGAATACATGTCGTTTGTAGTTGTGTTGTTTTGATATGCGACCTACTGCCGTCCCCACTCCGTTGGTTTGACCTACTTCTGTGTTGTCACGGCGGGGCTGAACACGGCGACGACGATGACGAAACGACGGTGTATACGGTTCGTTCGAATTATGCTGATCGCTGGAAGACGTCTATTGTTTTAGCGTCTCTTGAAGGTGCATAATACGAGAAAATTAACAGTGGGCACTTAGTCCTCACTGAAATTATTGTAATGCGCCTCCGAGTGTACTCCGATAGTGCTGAGCTACTTGATTCCGATTCCCGATGAGCGTGTGAATGGAATATGACACCACCAGGAATTTTGTTGGCGTAGCACAACACACTGTTTAGGTACTTATAGGCACACAATGTATTACGCTACGTACAAATCCCATGTAAATGGTGTATAGACAATATACGTATATGACTATATGTAATTACGTATACTGTATAGTGTGAGCTTCCAGTAGTTTTTTAATCTACCACAAACCACCCACGACCGAAGGGGAACACTAAGGCCGTGACCTATGAGCCGCACCGCGTGGTGGCCCGAGGGCCACGTCGGTGGAACTCATAGGCTTTGCACACGCAACGGCAAATGAATGCCGAGGATTTATGGGGGGAAAGAGAAATAATAAAAAAATATATAATAATTAAAGTTTGGCTATTAGAATAAGTATAATAAACTAATATAAGTGAGATTGTATCATATAAATAATAATAAAATTTGGGAAATACAATATAATATAATAAATTAACACGTAATAACGTTATATAATAAAATTGAACGCATGGCAAGCGCAAAATAATAAGTCGGGCCGACACATGGCAATTACATAATAATAATTTGGGCTGACAATTAAAGTGGTGGCACGCTTTTCTCGGCCCACAGGAGGCGACACACCATATTTCTCATGGTGTGCCCTCACAGGGTTACCGGGAAAAACGGCTTTGGCTGACATTCGCCGGAACATTATTTTGTGGTGACGATTTATTTTAGGGACCCGCGTCGTGCGACGCCTCCTCTGGCACACAGATTATACAAACACGAGTTTTATATAATCTGTGGCCTACGTACTTGTGTGGGGGGGGACAGGGGAAATGAAATAACAAATTACGACTTTTGACGCTGTGCTGCATGGTTGAATCTGACTGGGTCAGCTGTTGGCCGCCGCCCGGGCCGTCGTGGTTCGTCTAGCCCATCATTGCAATTCGTCGTCGGGGTCGATGATATGATGAGAACAGGTGTCGTTCGTGATCGTCGGTGTTGGTTGATGCCGGCACCCACGGGTTAGCAACGTGAATAATGCCGCGTGGTGTGGTTGACAGCGTGCAGGTGAGATTTTGAACGCAGAAAGTTGGTGACGACCAAAGCCGTTGAAGGCAAAAAACTGAGTGATGAGAGGCCGATCCGGCTTGGCCTGCGACGGAGCTTCTTGCTCTTGTTGAAGTAGTGGGGTAGGTCAGTGTCGTATAATAAAGGGAATTGTACAATAATCGGACTTGGTGACAGTTTGCTCTGCCGGTGTCGTGCGGCGGGACCCGACGTAGGCGCCGACGGCATCGACGGCCGTGAGCAACGACGTGTAGGTACCGGTCACTGCGGGTTGTGGGGGTCGGGGGACAGTAGTTACATAATACTGCGGTTATTCCTGCATTGGCGCGCGATAATCATAACAATGTAATAATAAGGTACGCTCGTGACTGATAATATGGGTACAGGTATGTTTGTTATAATAATAATAATAATGCAAAAAATGCTGTGACGTTACAACATTAACCAGCCCGTCGAACATCAAGTTCGCGTCGAGAATATCAAATAACCGGTTTTGCGTATACTTCGCTAATAAAAACATCGTTGAAGATATTATTAATCAAAACTACACGATTAATGTAAACAACCACATTATCAGTATTCGTAAACTGGTTAACCCAACTAAACGAATAATTATCTCGAATGTTTCGCCTATTATTCCACACTCACTTATATTAGACGCACTCAACAACGCCGATATCAGTACCACCTCTCCGATCTCATTCCTCAAAGCC
>NW_021771201.1:789-4311 GCF_005508785.2 Acyrthosiphon pisum | reverse complement strand
CAGGGTTACCGGGAAAAACGGCTTTGGCTGACATTCGCCGGAACATTATTTTGTGGTGACGATTTATTTTAGGGACCGCGTCGTGCGACGCATCCTCTGGCACACAGATTATACAAACACGAGTTTTATATAATCTGTGGCATACGTGCTTGTGTGGGGGGGACAGGGGAAATGAAATAACAAATTACGACTTTTGACGCTGTGCTGCATGGTTGAATCTGACTGGGTCAGCTGTTGGCCGCCGCCCGGGCCCTCATGGTTCGTCTAGCCCATCATTGCAATTCGTCGTCGGGGTCGATGATATGATGAGAACAGGTGTCGTTCGTGATCGTCGGTGTTGGTTGATGCCGGCACCCACGGGTTAGCAACGTGAATAATGCCGCGTGGTGTGGTTGACAGCGTGCAGGTGAGATTTTGAACGCAGAAAGTTGGTGACGACCAAAGCCGTTGAAGGCAAAAAACTGAGTGATGAGAGGCCGATCCGGCTTGGCCTGCGACGGAGCTTCTTGCTCTTGTTGAAGTAGTGGGGTAGGTCAGTGTCGTATAATAAAGGGAATTGTACAATAATCGGACTTGGTGACAGTTTGCTCTGCCGGTGTCGTGCGGCGGGACCCGACGTAGGCGCCGACGGCATCGACTAAACACAATCAAACAATTCTTAACAGATTGGGAAAAACACTCAGGTGTCCAGCTTTCGACTTGGACTACAGTTCATGGCATCACACCAACACAATTCAACAACGACGACTGTGGACCATGGATTTTGGCCATAGCCAATGCCTGGCACTTGAAAAACCAATCTGTTTTACAGAAAATTATATACCGTACTTACGGATACAGCAACACCAAGAAATAATGTCAAACTCGATAAAATCCACGACACAATTCAGCCCATCATCCAATCAAAAACCACCCACAACTGCAAATACAAAAACAACAATCACCGAAAAAACAATCTCCACCACAACAACAGACACCACTCAAACACTTGCCTAAAAAGCAAAATTACTGCATTGCATTTATTTTATTTATATCTAATTAATCAGACCAGTTTACCTGAAAATAAAATAATCATGCAATTGTAATAGATGAATAATACACTATATATCTCAATAAACTTGTAAAATGAATATACCAGGCAAGCTCATAACGGACTAGATAGTTTGACGTATAATGCCAAATATGTACCTGATTAGAATTATTTTAAATGTTGTGTAGTAACTCGCTTACTACGATAAATATAAAAATTAAATTAAAAACTATTTTAAGTGAATTTTATACAATAATGTTTGGTATTATATATTGCATTTTTTGCATTTTAAGTGCATATTTTATTATATTTTTTTGAAATTCTTAATGCAGTTTTTTAGTGCATTAAAATATTCACAGCCCTGGTTATAACTTATATAAGATGATTATTAATTTACTACAGATTCAACTCAAATATTTAAAACTCTGGTTTAAGCATAGACATATTAATAAATAGACCGTGCCTCCCATACACCTGCCTGTGGCCATCGTGAGACTAACATTATTAGAAAGAGATCAAATATATTGTACATGTATACCTATGAAAGAGTTAGGGTATAGCATAAACTATAACAGAAAAAATGAGATATAATGGAATGATGAACAAAATTTTGGAGGTGTAAACATTTTTAAAAACAATGTAATAATGTTTTACATTGTTTTTTACTCCATAATATGTGATTTATTCTTTTACGACAGTCTGAAGTTGTATGCTATCTCTTTCTAATAATGTTGGTATACGAATCTCTCTTTCTTTAATTCATTTATTCATGATAACTCTATGGGTTTAAGTAATATATATATATATATATAAATATGTTCTGGTTTGTTATGGTTCCGCCACCGTACCATGTACAATTTACCACCTTGCCGCAGGTTGACTGTCTGTTGTACTATGATAGTTTTTATATACTGTTACAATACTTTCAAATAAAAATAAATAATAATAATAAATTGGTTATAATTAATAGTAGCATATAATAGTAGCATAGTTAATAATTTAATTAAAATCTTATAATTACACAAAAAAAAAATAAAAATGTGATAATGATTCTCAAATGTTACACATTTTATTTGTTTATGTACGATTTACTTTTGCTGTAAAAATCGAATGACAGTATTAAGAGGACGCCATATAAATATTTGTTGTCTCCGTTTACAAGTGCTTAACATACAAATGTATACTCGGAAGATCACGTTTAGTTCCATTAGTTTAAAAATTAAAGTGAATTGCCATAGGTATTATGAAACTTGATGGTAAGAACATTATTTGTCTTTGTATTTTGGTTATTTACGATTATTCAGTTTTTAAGTGAGTTATGAGCATTTTTAATTTACGCTATATACACAGATAATGTTCTCACCGTCAAGTTTCACAATAGGTCCATTCAGTCGGATTGATAAACTAACGGAGCTAAACGTGTTCTGCTTAACGTACATTTGGTATGTAACGCACTTGTAAGACAGAGACAATAAACGTCCTCTTGAATATTGAGAAAAATAACACATTAAAGTTCATTTTTCAATATTTTATAATACGCTAATGAGATTTGTTAGATACCCACTTCAAATTATTAAATTTTAAGAGATTTTAAATTTGTTGAAGTTAATCTGCTGAAATAAAGTTGTCTGGTTGTAGAGTGATAAATTGTATACGGTTCATTGGCAGAACAATACCAAACAACTATTTTTAAATAAATTGCCGTCTTTTTAATATTTAATATTTAAAAAAAAAAGTACACTTATGCAATCAGAATAAAAAATTGCTTTTTAAAAATTAATAATCTTACTCAGGGAAGTGCTTCGAATAATACAAATTATTGATGTTGGAGTGAAAAATGTATGATGACATTCATGAATTATCTGACTAAATGTAAAATTTGTGTCCACAATATATTTATAATTTCAGGTGTTGTGCAAAACTACCTAGGGATACTTTTACCAAATTATCTCCAATTTGGAAGATACAGTCAATAGTATACGAAAATCAACCAATGTTTGTGTGTAGCATTCGTCTTCAAACTAATTCACCTATTAAATATGAGATACTGTACGTATTTACATATAATAGAAGACCAACACGACTTATTTAGTTCCTATCCGAAAAAATCTTTAAAGTTTGTTGAAAGTAGCGGTGCGATAATGGACTTTAAGTGAAACCACGTGCCTACTGGGTGGCTTTAGTATTTTGAAGTACTCGTAAATCTTAGATCTAAATAACATGGCTGCCTTATAACTTATTAAGATAACTTTTAATATTATTAAAATAGGTCAATGTACGTATGCGTTAAACTTGATTTCAATGATATAAAATCATTAAATACAACAAATAATTTTGAGCAGACGATCTGTTGTCCTATATTATAATAATATTTTTAAAATACAAAAAAATAACTAAAATTGTTAGAATTTAGAATATCTATTAAAAAATGTTGTGTTAATATTATTTTCAAATTTTTTTGGTTACACAATTAAATACTTATAAAAAACATT
>NW_021771201.1:0-689 GCF_005508785.2 Acyrthosiphon pisum | reverse complement strand
GTTTTGAATTTTCAATCCTTAGCTATAAAAATTGAACATTTTATACATTTTTAACTATAAAATAATTTGCAAATTTTCGTGATTTTGATGAATTTTGTCACATTAACATGTCCCTATTTTTGTTGAATTATTAATAAAGATTGATTTAAGCCAACATTGTCATTTCTTCTCTTAATGGTACACAAAATAAGATGACAATTCTTACTATTAAATTACTTTTATTAGTAAAAAACCAACACACAAAATATGAGTCTCTATGAATCTCTTGCAAACATATGAGTCTTGCTACGGTTCCTCATTGCCCTTCTACCACAGTGCTTACGCCCACATTAAGTATTACTTAACAAAGTGCTGACTCAGACATGATACTGTCAGTTATTTTTTATTATATAATTAGTTAGTGCATACAACATTTGTTTATTGTAATAAAACTATTATCATATTATTTTATTTAATATTCATTTTAAACTTTTTTTGAAAGGGTGACCCAATGCCATGTGAAATTTTAGCAAAAAGAATAGCTGCATTAGAAGTATGTAGACAAATTCATTCTCAAGGTGAACTATATGACATCCTTCAACCTATTACAAAATAATCGTTCCATGCTTTGTTCAATACTGATGAAGTAATCCCAGACACTGAAGATTCCTTAATACCTTAGAAGACTAAGGATTCTATGCCTGGAACAT
>NW_021771200.1:3125-3368 GCF_005508785.2 Acyrthosiphon pisum | reverse complement strand
CGGGTCGTTAGTAGTTTATGTTGTAGTTTTTAATTTTAGTATTATTTTATACTTCAATAATTTAAAATTTAATTTAAATTTAAAAGAAAATGTTGGTCACAAAACCAGAAAGACCTGGAAAAAATGTACACAACAATATTATTAAGAAAATTACATGGATAATAAATAATTTAAAAAATATAGGTTTCAGGACTTTTTTAATTTTTGCGATAGTTGTCAAGGAATTGATAAAATACCAGAGCA
>NW_021771200.1:834-1596 GCF_005508785.2 Acyrthosiphon pisum | reverse complement strand
TTGGTAGGTACTGTTTACTGCCAGAGCAAAAGTATTTTCTTACACACACTATTGTTCATTATTTACTTCTCACACATTGACACAGCCAAAATGTACATGCAATATTAAATGCCTAAACATAGTCCTTAAGACATGGTATGCTCCAGCCCTCCTAAATTCGTTAATACATCACTATATTATTAGTAGACGATTGCCTACATATACGACCATACGGGTACAGACGTACAGTAACATTATTTATATAATAGATAAAGTAGGTATTAATATTTTATCGATTATATCTATAACAAAACATTGAACGCTCTTAGACCTTCGCGGTCGTGTACTCGTGTACTCATCACTCGAATAGTATAGGTATATCGTTTATTCTGCCGCGTAGGTACCCTTTTTATTATTAAACAATTGGTTATGTAGATATATGTCTCAGTAGAGTTCAGTAAATAAAACTATATAAAACTTGTAGATTTTAGATATATATATTTTCTCAGTAGAGTCCAGTTAATAAACCTATATTCAAATTATTGAGGTAGAAGAGTTTATTTCCCTTCTATGCTTCTCTGGTAGACAATTTTACTGACGTGCCACCCAGTGAAAATTACTTAAAATATGCTCTGTAAAATACACATATATATTGTAAATGTTAAGTATCTACAGTTAGGTATATATTATATTACATTAGGTATACTATATTATATCATTCAAAAAATTATATCATAGTTATAATGGAATATTAATGATAATATAAATAATATTTTAAATTAC
>NW_021771200.1:347-734 GCF_005508785.2 Acyrthosiphon pisum | reverse complement strand
GATCATATAATATTATGTGTAATTCAACTTAACTACAAAAATTTGCAAATTATAATATTGTAGTTCATAATTGAAATTATAATGAATGAATAATGTACCTACCGTCTCATCATCTCAAATATAGCATATAAAAATATTTTGAATGATCGATACGTCAAATAATACAGTTAAAAACATAGTATACAAAATATAGGTAATAATAATAATAATTATCAAATAATAATTTATTGAATGTAGGCACGAGGCACCTACTTACAGTAAAAACAGCATATAAAAATATTTCAAGTGATCGACTTATTTAACTGGTCAACAAGACTGTTTTATTGTTTTATATATTAAGGGGATTCGATACCGTGGTTTTTTGTTTTTGTCTAACACACGCGCGCA
>NW_021771200.1:0-297 GCF_005508785.2 Acyrthosiphon pisum | reverse complement strand
GTATTATTATTCATATGCCTATATTTTGTTTTATAGTAATCCAAATACCAGATACCTATATATAGGTGGGGCCTATGCATATACAAATATACAATCGATATTCTAACGCGTATCTCGTGTCATCTATATGGCAATATGCAAAGGTACCTAGGTGCCTTGACACGGTACCTTAAGTAATTGACGTCTCAAAAATCAAAAGTAAGTACGATTGTCGTCCATGAATAATATTATGTTCGCGCGGTAACGTCCATATCATATGTTTTTAACTTATTGGCAAATTCAATAGGTACCCAAATT
>NW_021771199.1:9134-11505 GCF_005508785.2 Acyrthosiphon pisum | reverse complement strand
GATCTTTTTAAAGTACCATTTTTATCCAATTTGCTAAAAGATAAGATACTATATTATGTTGAAATCAAAGCATTCCTTCTAGTAGAAATTTTAATAAAAAATAAAAATATATAAACACCATTGTAAAACCACTAGCTTCCTCGTTAAAAAATTTAATGACTGTTAAAATATCATTTGTGTGTAGATATACTATTTACTCGAAAGTATGTACAAAATATATACACATACACATATAATCCGAAAACCACTAACAAAAAAATAACTAAGTACATACATCATATTTTAATGATTTTGTTTATTGATAATTTACATAATCAGATTTAACTATAAAAATAATATTATCATGATAGGTATAAAAAATTTTTTAAATTATTAATAGAGTAAAGTTAATTATACACACATTTACGAAATACAAATTTGTAGGTAATCAATTGTTATATAATATAATATATTAGATGCTTAGCTGCGTTATAGATTTAAATCTGTGAGTGGAGGGGCATTTTTAACAACAAAAATAATTATATTCAAATTAAACTATCTATTGCTATTATACACGTTAAATAATATGTTAAAAAAACAATTAGGTTGGTTACTAACTAAAAATTATTAATAATTATAAAATATTTGTGACTACATTATAAAATAAAGTAAAATAAGTGTAAATAGTATAAAAAAATGAATAGTTCTTGAAAAATATAAATATTAGACTCTAATATTTATATTTTTCAAGAATATTTTGATAGTGGTATTATTTCAACGTCTTTTGAACTCTTGTCACCAAACATTACTCCAACTGCATCTTTTATCGCTGGCAACACTAAATTCTCTCCGATTGTGTGCGGTTTACCAGCTTTTGCGATTCGTAAACTTATCAGGTACGAAGCGTGCATAGGTTTTTTATTGACCTTGGTAAACTGCTTAATTTTTGTTTTGGACGTTTTTAGTTCTTTCAGCTTTGTTTCAAAATAAGAGAGTGGCTGATCTTTTAGATCAAAATGCTTGGTCTCAATATGTCGACGTAATTTATTAGGACGCATACTCTCGTTTGCAAGCATTTCATAACAAATAATACACTGTGGTCGTGGATCATCAATATCTTCATTCCAAGAAAAACCAATTTTCAGGTATTCTGAATCATACTTTCTCGTCATTTTTTTTCGTTTTATATTTAAATTCGAAGTTGAATGTTCATCTTCAGTGGTTTCAAATGTTCGCTTATTCATCAACCATTTATCCATCATCAAATTTTTGTTGATAATTTGTTGCAGAAATAGCACCAAAACGAACTCACAAAACACCCGTATTATAACTATAGTACTATACGTATTATAAACTTGCACAAACGGTAAATAAAATAACAACCAGCAAGCGCAGGTACAACTTAGTGACTAACGACTGATAGTCGTTGTTGTCGAGTTGCGACTTAATCGTATTTTATCGCGGAATTCTTCCGATAACGAAAATTTAATATCCATCGTAATAAATATATGACGAATTATTAGTAATCATTATTACCCACGTAATTGTTGTTATTATATTACTACAATAAGATAAGTATACTATTAATTCAACATACATTTATTGGAATCTATAAAGTTCAAAAAATTGTTCGCGACCCACCAAAAATTGACTAACGACCCACCAGTGGGTCGCGACCCACACTTTGAGAAACGCTGATCTACAATACTAAAACGTCTTAAACATTAAGAAAAAAAACATAATGTATACTATAACTATTGCAGATATTTATTCAGTATGTAATACAGGCATAGCTATATTATCATAAGATTTGCCAAACGATTAAATAACTACATATTTATCAACAATTTGATCAATGCTATATAGCTGAAAATTAGTAGAAAGCTTTTTTACTATAAAAATTCCAAATTTATCAGACTTTATTGGAGTCTTGTATAACAACTTTTTTTCAGTAAATACTTTTCCTACTACCATAATTTGATCATTAATTAAAACTTTTACAATATTAATTGCCTTAATAACATTGTTATCTACGGTTCCAAAATAAGAAGTAGATTCTGAATCTATTTTTAAAGTGATTAATTTATGTTTTAGTATTAATGTTTTGAATTGAGATCCTTGGATTGAATCTGGTAAAGGGCCATTTTTATGTTCATTCTTTACAATTATGTCACTGTTATTATTAATAATATTATTAATGTTTTGAATACAATTGATTTCAATTTCTTTACACCGTTTAATAATTTGTTCTAACGGCTGTTCATGCTTTCTTAACATAACTTTTAATTTTTTAAGAAAATTTTCAATGGAAAACAGCTGACATTGTCTAATGGACCAATAAATTATAATCTTCACACAAATGTAATAACCCATGCACATTGTGTGAAATTAA
>NW_021771199.1:1989-8712 GCF_005508785.2 Acyrthosiphon pisum | reverse complement strand
CGATGTGGATATGCCCTCTCATCTTTTCTGATTGTGGAGGTCGATAGTAATTCTCCCTCGTCTTCTTTCCGGGACTTGATTCTTGCCCGTTCATGAGCTAGGAGGTCGGCGGGCAGCATGCACGACAGTACGGAGGACGCGTCGGCGGAGATCGTTCGGTAGCCCCTGATGGTGCGGAGTGCCGTGGTCCTCTGCGCCCTGGCCCATCTTGTTCCGATTTTTGGCTGTCTTGATACCGACTTTGGCCCAGGTTGGGGACGCGTAGAGCAGCTTGCTGTTGGTCACCGACCCCAGCAGAGCCCGTTTTGCCTGGGCCGGGCCCCCTACGTTGGGCATCAGACGTCCGATGGCTTTAGCCGAATCCGAGGCCTTTCTAGACGCTGTGGCTATGTGTGCCGTGAACGACAGGCGGGAGTCCAACTCCACCCCCAGATATCTAATGACTGGCTTCACCGGTATGGCGTGTCCCTCCACGTACAGTTGGGGATCGTCGAATTTGTATTTCCTGGTCAGGACGACGGCCTCAGACTTTTGGAGAGCTATCATGAGATCGTTTTCGCGCATCCAATTCGAGACGGTGCTCAGCGCTGGGTTCAATAGTTCTGATGCGGATGCTCCGGTCCGAGAGGTTCCGATGACGGCCACGTCGTCGGCGAATGCCACCAGTTGAACTCCGGGTTGCATGTCGGTGTCAAGTAGCTCTTCATAGAACACGTTCCATAAGGCAGGACCGAGTACCGAACCCTGTGGGACCCCGCACGTGACGCTCCTCGCTGTTTGTGCCTCTCCGACGAGGAGGGTCCTGTTCTCCAGATAGGATCGTATCATGCGGTTCAGGTGGGATGGGACCAGCCTTTCGCGGAGAGCGGCGTCGATCCGTGGCCACGGGGCGGTGTTGAACGCATTGCGCACGTCGAGGGATACGACTACGCACAGGTCGCGGTGTTGGACTGCGCCCAATGCGGCTCCCCGGGCTGCGCTGATTACGCGATCGATTGCGTCGTCGGTGGATCGTCCTTGCCGAAACCCGTACTGGTTCTCGGACCTTTGTCCGGTCGAGTCGAGGTGCAGATTGAGTTTCGTCAGCAACAGTCGCTCAAGGAGCTTGGCCGCGGAGTTCAGCATGCATAGTGGCCTGTAGCTCGATGGCTCGAGGATTGGCTTTCCAGGTCCCTTATGGAAAAGGACGAGCCTGGCGGTCTTCCAGCGTGCAGGAAATTCGTTCCTGAGCAGGCAGCAGTTGTACGTGTTCAGAAGAGCTTGTGGGGCGGTTTTGGAGACCCGGAGGAGGACCTCGTTGGGAATCCCGTCTGGTCCCGTGGCTTTGCCCGCCGGCAGCCGAGTGCACGCTTCTCGCAGCTCATCAAGTGTGAACAGGTGTGCTTGCGGATCACCGGGGTCGTCGATCAGAGGTTGCTCGAGTGACCATTCGGTTGCTGGAGGTTCCGGAAAGAGGTGATTGGCAATCGAGTCCTCCCTGCCGCGAGCTTCGACGCCAGGGCGGCGGCGGCCGATCTTCTTGGTCACAACCCTGTAAGGTAGGCCCCAAGGGTCGTCGTCAACGGCTTTACACAGCTCGGCCCAGCTCTTGGCCTGGGCGTCGCGGATGGCGTTGCGTAGTTCTTTGCGCTTTTCCGAGTAAGCCGCGCGGTGGGCGTCTGTCAGGTCTTGATTTTCGTGCCTCCGAACGGACCGTTGGAGCGCTCTTCGTAGCTTGATCATGGATTGTCGGAGCGCGGCCAAATCCCTTGACCACCAGTGAGCTTCGTTTCTGCCTGCTCTACGAGGGACCCTAGGGGGCATGCAGGAGTTACAGGCCGCCTCCAGGTATTCGATCAGTTGATCGGCTGCCTGAGATGCGGTGGTAGTGTCATTGACGTCGGGTTGAGCCGTGTTAGCCAGGTGAGTGGCTAGAGCGACTGGGTCCAGCTGACGGAATGACCAGCCTCTAGGAAGATCGCCGCCGTCGTCATCAGCGTCCGGTGTCAGGTCGAGCGTGAATCGTATGTACCGATGGTCGCTGGCAGACTCAACTTCATCCAGGACCCTCCATCCAAGTACGGTAGCTGGCGCTGCTAGTCGGGAGAAAGTCACGTCGATTACGGACTCGGCGTTAACCCGCCGGTACGTGGCCGTGGAGCCGGAGTTTTCGGTAACGAAGTTGATACTTGCGGCGAGATCTGCGATTTGATCACCTCTCCGGTCGTTGCGGAGCGAGCCCCACTCTTGCGACCACGCGTTGAAGTCGCCGCCGATCAGAACGTGAGTCCGCGCGTCGCACTCGCCCACAGACTGTTGGATTTCGTCGAGAAAATTGACGAAGTTTTCATTTGTGTCGTTCCGGGAGTTGTAGCAGCTGTATATCCTGCAGCCTCGCCCCTGGATCCAGGCAAATCCTCTACCCGATCCGGAAGACTCTGCAACGAAGTCGGCCGTGGGAGTTAGTACTACAGCGCAGGTGCCGTCGGTGCTGGTCACCCACCGATCGTCCTGAGCAGGGCTCCAATTTTGCTCAGAGATCAACAGGACTTGGGCACCAGATTCTGCGGCGGTTTGTGTAGCCAGGCTCTGGGCCGTGGTGCTCCGTTGCAAATTTATCTGTAGAACGTTAATTTTCATTTTCGGTTAGTGGCGTTCATCTCAGAGATGGCTTTCCTTCGGGCGGCGCAAGCCCCTGAGCCGGGCTTGTGCGGTACACGGACCGCCTTAATGCGATCGCACGCCACGCAGTGGTCTTCGCCATTTCCGCAGGTGGCCTGGGTGTGTCCGTTTTCGCCACATCTTCTGCAGGCGTGCGAAAGGTCGGTGCCTGTGCACTGCCGCGTGGCGTGTCCGTAGCCGTGGCAGCGGTAACACTTTGCCGGCTCTGGTCTGCGCGGGCGGACCCGGCACTGAGTCCAGCCGACGCGGACGGATGTCAGACTCCGACCGATGGCGATGGGCACTGTTGCGGTGGCCATTTGGCGGCTGTCCCGCGTGGCCCACAGGCCGGTTATCTTGACCTCATCGGCCGAGAGGGGTTGGCCGTCCGGCGCGCTCTTGAGGATTGCGGCGAGGACCTCTTCTTTGGTGGTGACCTCGTCGAGGTCGGTTATTTCAATTTCAGCGGTGTGCCGGAGCCTGGTGACCACGGCTCCTGCCATGCTTTCGGCGAGTTTGTCTCGGATGACGGAGGTGGCCGCGGTGGCTTTGGCGCCTTTCGTGAGTTCGACCAGAAGATCGCCTTTGAAGGTCTTCCTTATGGCCGTCACGTGCGTGCCCATAGCCTCAAAATCGATAGCCGTATCCCTGACAGCCCGCAGGGTGTCGGCATACGTCTTGCCATCGGAGACTTTTACGAGCAGGGCGGCTGGTCTCTGGACGATTTTCCTGAGCGGCTGCGGTCTCGGGGCAGGTGGCTTCTTCATTGCCTTCTCGACCAGTGTGAAGGGGACTTCTTCGGGTTCGGCCGGTGACTTTTCTGCCTGTTCGGGTTGGTCGGTTGGCGGGACTTCGTTCCCCTGAGCCGGAGGTTTGGCCTTGGGAGTCCTGATGCCCGATTTGTTCTTTCCAGTCTTGCGTCGTCTAGGCCTGGCCTTAGTTAGGTCTTTGCCGGTGTGTTGCGGGGTTGGGGGCGGCCGCGGAGTTAGTAGTACGCTTTCAGTGTATGTCTCGGCGTCCGCTTTTTTTGGTTGATTGCCGTTATTTGTTGCACCCTGCCGTTCCCTAGACAGGAGGTACAGTGCCTGGCAAACCTGGTCGAGGGCTTTGGCGACTTTATTGAGGCATGGCCCGATCAGATCTTCGTGATGGAATTCGTCGGCAAGTCCTTCGACCAGTTCGCACGCGTACTTGGTGGCGTTAGCGGCGGCACCGAGAGAGCTGTCTGGGTCGATATTGGTCGGAACCTTGGATTTCGGGGTGGACTTCTTCAAAGTTGTCTTGACTGGCTTCTTCTTCAATATCGGTTCGTGGGTGGGTGAGGTTGACCCCTTCCTTTTGTGTGGAAGGTTGTTGGAGTCTTGGTCCATGTCCCAGTTGTCTGGGATGCTTTTCACCATGGATACCTAACCTAAAACGGGACGCGAAGGCCTGTGAAAAAAAAAAAAAAAAAAAAAAATTTTTGGGGGGGGGGTTTGCTACATTTATTGGAATCTATAAAGTTCAAAAAATTGTTCGCGACCCACCAAAAATTGACTGACGACCCACCAGTGGGTCGCGACCCACACTTTGAGAAACGCTGGTCTAGATACATATTTTATAAGCTTACAACTTTCTCCTAGATTGGAGATTTGAAAATAAAGTGATAATTTCTTCAAAATCTGCTTTACGTACTTGTTTTTTCTGATTAAATTTAAATTATTGCTAACGCAAAACATCTTTCTATTGGTTCATAGTTAAAGATGTTGAACTTAAATATTTTTTGTAATTATTAATATTATTTTCCGATTAATTGATGAAAACACCATACATTTTTGAGCTGTAATAATGTGTGATGATTTAAAAATAAGCATGTACGTTGTTATTGATAAAACTTCACCTTATAATAATATATTAACTAAGTTGGTATAATGTGTTATATATGTTATTCATAATCTTGATACATGTTGTCATGTTGCTATTGTAATGTTATAATATACGCAGGGTAAGGTGTCAGCACTGCATTAGTAATAAAGAGGTGATCAGTGGTGACCACGGGCAGGCAGTCAGTGCTGTGCGTTTGTGCTGTGAGTTAGTGTCCATGACACTGGGTCGGTGACTGATGCTGACACTTGAGTCCTTGTGTATGAGTAACTGAACCTGAGTCTTAATGTGTTTATAGTATAGTTATGTCATGTTGCAATAAAGTGAATCTTTTATAATTTTAATCTAGGAGTTGCAAATTTTATGAGTGTATTTAACAATTCAGAAGTGGGATGAATTGCTACCTAACGGGGAAAGTGCGACCTCGTCCGTAACAAACGCCGAAAACGGTTGCGGTACCGTCGTGAGTACGATTCGTTAATGTGTTAACTTTTGTGTGTATGAGTTTCGTTCGTTTTGAATTATTTTCTTTATCGTAAGAAAACGTGTTTTGTGCGACATTTTTTTTTGAGTTTGAACATAACCTCAAATATTTGTTGTGAGATTAACGATAACCATAGTGATCGTTGTGTACCTTGGTAACTGCGATTCCCGTTATCTCTTATCACCTTATCATAGTGGAGGTAAACAAACAAGAGATATGCCAAACAGTTCGCCTGCACAGGGTGATATGGCCGACTTGGTGCGCGCAATGCTCGAACAGAACAGACTGCGTGAGCAGCAGATGGAGCAAATAATAACCAAATTAATGGACAACCAGAAAACGACGACACCGATGATGCTACCTAATCTAACGAAAACCATCCCAATGTTTAATGGCGAAACAGGTGATACTGATGCGGCTGCGGAGTGGTTGAATGCGTTGAAAACCGCCGCGCAGTTAAACGGTTGGCCTGATGAGAGTACGTTGGAAACGGGACGCTCTTATTTAGAGGGAGCAGCGAGGAACTGGTATCTCAGTCACATGGTTGAACTTAACACTTTTGCTAAATTCTCTAAATCGTTCGAAGCTATGTTTATGGCACCAGAAGAAGTAACAGAAACGTGGAAGAGAATGTACGAGCGTGTTCAACAAAAGAATGAAACGGTCTTCGCTTATTTCCACGACAAAGTGCGGATGTGTCGCCGGCTGAAATTATCGATGAGTGAAACCAAGAAAATGATTTGCGTCGGGTTACATTCTCGAGATATGTCAAGTGCATTAATGAGTAATGGACATGTACTTGAAGAAGAGTTGATGGCTGATATTCGTGAATACAACGAAGTGAGTTTAATTCGTGGTGAACGTTTCCGTAATACGTCGACACCGGGTAGACAAGTACTCGCCGCGAAAAGTACAAGTGTACCAAAGGTCGGTACGGATAAACAGAATGCAATTACAAGTAGTCCAGTGAAGAAAGAGTTTCGTAAAACTTATGATGGACCTCGTTGTTACAATTGTCAACTGTTCGGACATGTTGCAAGGGATTGTACGCAACCACGACGACCACTTAAATGCACTAAGTGTAAATTGGAGGGACATACATCTAAATATTGTGAAGTAGTCAATACGCCGGATGTGAGTTTAGTGAGTTGTCAAACTAAAAGTAAATTCATGTATTACATGAAAGAAGTGCGTATCAACGACAACAAGAAAACCGTCCGAGGTCTAGTCGATACCGGTAGTGCTTTCACTATTATAACAAAGACTATTGCAAAATCCTATGGTTTGGAGGTGCGACCTAAAACAGTAAACATGTACGTCTACGGAAATGCTCAATCAATAGCGAGTTATGGTGAAACACAAGCGACCATACATATTGATGAAGTGAGTGAGCTCATCACACTGGTGGTAGTTGACGACCAAGTCCAACAATACGACATGATAATAGGGCGTTCCTTTACAGATTGCGAAAATGTCACATTTATCAAAACAACTGATCAATTACAGTTTGCCTACGGTATGATGATGCCGTATCAGGAGGGAGGTATCCCATATGAGTCGACTGATAAACAAATAGTGCGGGTAGTTTGCGAAAACGAAAACATACCGGCTAACAGTATGAAAATGATAAAGGTAAATGCAGGTGACCATGATGTAGAGGTAAAGCTCATCAACGATGAAGATACTGCGATAAGGCTGAACAGGGATCAATCGGTAGGAGTTATCCGAAGAGGCCA
>NW_021771199.1:862-1939 GCF_005508785.2 Acyrthosiphon pisum | reverse complement strand
AACAAACATTTGCTATGTCATACGTGTGTAAGACGGAAACAACACATGCGGGTATCACGTCCTCTTAAGATAAGATAAATACTAAATCGAAAGACAAAATTGACAATGTGTATGGAAGAACCCGATGAACCTTCTTAAATATCAAGAAAATAGTTGATCTTTAAAAAACATTTTGAATAGGGTAAGTTTTATATCTACCTATATTGAACAAATATGCATTATAAACGAACAAAATGACACAATAATGCTAAAAATGCTATAAAAATGAAAAAAAGTCAAAATATGCAAAAAAATGCAAAATAAAATTTGTAGCTTTCAAACCCTCGTTACATGAAACGAATTATGTACTTAAAAAGCATTGTGTATGATCAACCAAAAAAATATGCACTTTGCATTGAAATCCGGGCCCTACTTATGACATTTTTTTTTTCATAAAAACAAACATTTTATACATTTTTAAATAATTATACAATTATATATAACATTTTTTTTTAACATGTTATAATAAGTGTCTTACGAAAGAATTTACAATACAATTTGAAAAATTTAAAACAAAAGAAATAATATTTGAATATGATATAGGGTCATTTCAAAAGAAGGGTAGGCAATAAAATTTGGTGGAAACACACAGTATTCTTTGAACGAAAAAACATAGAATGACGTACGCTCATGACACGAAAATGGACGTGAGGCTTACGAAGTAATATTTTCGACAATATGGTAGGGAAACAAGGATACGCAAAATTAATAAAGCCCTTTAACTAAAGGAAAGATAATAAAAAATTCGGAAATATAGACAACTTATCTAACAAGTTAGGAAATCAGTGGCGTAGCTAGACACTTTTTTCTGGGTAGGCCCGATATTTTGATGTAAGGATTACCAATGAATATTTTTATAAAATAAATAAGTATCAGAATACCATATGCTATACATTTATTATAGGCATATTACATGGATTTATTTTATGTTTTAAAACTATTAGTATAAAATTAAATTAATAAAAAAGATATAGCTTAATGAAAATATTTTTAAATTGAAAATTCCAATTTTCTTTTTTTCATTGATGCAAACTCGTC
>NW_021771199.1:0-812 GCF_005508785.2 Acyrthosiphon pisum | reverse complement strand
TCATTTGTTCAGTTTTGACTGATCTCTAGTCTCATCTACAATTATACTAAATATCTGGCTCCCATATAAACTTCATTTACTATTAATTGTAATACAAGCTTTGATGTAGCTTTTATTATATCTTTTTGTATTTCAGGCGATATGTATTTGCTATTTTTAGGTAATAAATTAAAATTTGTTTTAAAATGTTCATTTTCGATGGCAAGTAATTTTATAATTTCTAAAAAGTTACCTTCATTTACTTCATGACATAAACACAAACTTCATCACAATTTTTACTATTGAATTCTTCTTTTCTTTCTTTTCGATTTTATCGTAGTCCGATATCTTGCCGTGCACAATATAAAACCCACCTTATTACACTTGTTAAAATAGCTTGATTTTTTATAACCTACTCCATAACACTCAAAATAAAAGACGTGTCATTGACTGATTTGCAGAACCGATTAAAAACCATCGGGATTTAATTTTGTTAATTAAAACCGTATTTACAATATATTAATTATATTATCTTAAATACATATTATAGTCTACACATTTAATAGGATAAAAAAATTTTTTTTTTTTTTTTTGGAAAAAAGTGGGTAGGCCCATGCCTACCAGGCCTACCCACTGGCTACGCCACTGTAGGAAATCCAAATGGCTCTAAATTACAAGCATTCATAGCAAACACACCTTTTTCAATATCAGCTCCAAATACACCTGCCTACTTCCCAACATATATAAACCGTTTGCCCGATATATTAGACATTTTAATATTTAAATCTGTCCCATTTGTATGCGTGCATGAACCTCTCATCGAACTCGACTCG
>NW_021771198.1:22456-26187 GCF_005508785.2 Acyrthosiphon pisum | reverse complement strand
CCAGGAGCTTTTGGGAAGCACGTTCTCAAGCTGAGTCATTTTCTAATGAGGTATCATCATTGAAGTCTGCCCAACTAGTACACCGTGGCAGTTGTCTAAGGGCATTAAGTCCGTTCATAGATGATCAAGGTTTGATTCGCGTGGGTGGCAGGCTGAACAACGCCGAAGTTTCATACAATACAAAACATCCAGTGGTGCTTTCTAGTAAATCTAATATTACCAAGCTTATTTGTCAATACGAGCATCGACGTCTCATGCATATTGGCCCACAAGGTCTACTCTCTCACATTTCGTGCAATTACTGGATTATCCGTGGCAGAATAATAGCCAGAAAAACAGTCCGTAATTGTCATCAATGCTTCCGGGCAACGCCCAAGTTCATCTCTCCCTTTATGGCTCACCTGCCAAGGGAACGGGTTACGTATGCAAGACCATTTGCAAGGAGCGGCCTGGATTTTTGCGGTCCAATCTTGATTCGGAGTGGGCGCCGGAAAGTTTCCCCCACAAAAGGCTACATCTGCGTATTTGTGTGCATGGTCACCAGGGCTATACACTTGGAACTGGTTTCCTCCCTGTCGACCGAGGACTTTCTTGCCACATTGTCAAGGTTCATGGCTCGAAGAGGGCAATGCACCAATCTTTTCAGTGACAATGGGTCTAACTTCGTAGGCGCCAGCCGTGTCCTAAAAACCTATTTTCAACAGCTCAGAAACAGCAAACAGTTCAATGACTTTCTTACCATCCAGGAGATTAAGTGGAGTTTCATTCCCCCATCCGCCCCCCATTTTGGCGGATTGTGGGAAAGTGCTGTAAAGTCAGCCAAAAAACTCCTTATTCGAGTAACAAATGGGGTCCTCCTAACTTATGATGAAACCACGACGTTGCTCTGCAAGATAGAAGCATCATTAAACTCGCGTCCCTTGACGCAAATGTCTTCCGATCCAGCAGACTTCAATGCACTTACCCCTGGACACTTCCTTGTAGGTGGCCCACTTATGCTTCCTCCTGAGCCAGACGTATCGGATGTGCCCCAAAATCGCCTCCGCCGTTTTAAATTGATGCAGTCACGAGTGCAAGTGTTCTGGAAAACGTGGTCAACGGAGTATCTGCCTCAAGTACAGCGCAGGGGAAAGTGGACCAAAATGTGCAGAAATGTGGTTATTGGAGATCTAGCCATTTTAAAAAATGAAAATTTGCCACCCATGCAATGGCCCTTAGTACGTATCATCAAGGTCCATCCGGGTATGGATAATGTGGTAAGAGCGGTGACGGTGCGGAACTCTTCTGGGTTGGAATTTAAGCGACCGGTTGTTAAATTGGCCATAATACCTAACGAAGAGGATGAAGACATCGAAGACATCATCGCACCCCAAACATCTTGTTAACCAGCCATTGTAAAGGTCATAGGTTTTCCCATTGTTTTAGTTACTTATTTATTTATTTTTTTTATTTTTTTTTATATAGTTGAAAGTTTGTTCCTTTCAAGGGGGGAGCATGTTTGCGCCCAAACAATATTTGTAATTTTTGTGTTAATGTGGTAACGCTGCGCTCCACTGTTGCAGCACCGGTCGGCAGTGAAGCCTAGCTGTTGTTTGCGACCAACCAGCAGTGTGGCCTTCGTTATCACACATTCGTATTATCGTTATCCGTCTTGTGATTAACCGTTTTTGTGATATCCAAAATATATTATCGTGAGTTTTCCTACTTTTTCGTCGTGTTCATAATGTTTTTTTTTATACTTCATCGTTCTTCTTTTGCCGTCACTCGAGCTGTACGGTGTTCCAGCCAGTGTCGAAACGTGTAACTCCAAAGTGCAAAAACCTCATTTCACATTTCATCGTCATTTTGTCAATCGTTTGTTTCATGTTGTGATTTGCTTCTGTAAGTATTGTTCATAGCCACAACATTGTGCTCTTTTAATATTATTTTCCACATTCAGGGCTGACAGCGGCATACTTATAGAAGCACGTGGTTCATTTGTTGTTGGTGAATTATATGTTAGTGAATTGTTGCACGGCTGAGCTGGTGGCTCGTTAGTCGCACGCTCTTGGGATCTTCACATATTTTAGTATTATATTGTATTTTTTATTGTGAGAATTTGTGTATCCCAAGACGGTAGCGTTCTGGTTTGAAGCCGCTAACGGACACCAGCACACAGGTAATCAGCTGACGAGCTGCATATTATTATTATACACAATTATACATATTGCCTATTATTATTATACACAATTATACCTACATATTATACACTATCATACACATTGCAATACAAAGACTTCATGAATGATTAAAGAAACAGTGTTATTATTTTATATTATCCTTATATTATCACCTCTTTATTATAAGTTTAATAGAGATATCTACTCAGCGTAGGGGCGTACCGTATCCGCTATGGAGAGGACGTTGGTTGCGCGCACATTTTGGTGACCTCGACGTGATCTGTTTCTTGAGTCATTTGTGTTGGTTTTTTTTATTGCAAAATCTCTGAGTTGTATAAGCAGTATTATCATAATTAGGTTTATGTATTATTGCTAGTTGTACTTATGTTGCATACCTAACACTTGTTGAAATTATTACTTTTCTTTATATTATATTCAATCACTATAGCTTTTCAACATGACAGCTGCTGAATTGAAAAAACTAGTCAAGAAAAGATCTTCAATCAAATCTTCAATTAATGCCATTAACAACTATGTCAAAAAGTTCAATAAAGATACCCAATCTATCCGTCAACTTCAAATTCGAATTACTTCCTTAAACCAATTCATCAGTGATTTTAATATTACTCAACAAAGCATCCAAGATCTTGACTTAGGAGATGAAGAAGAAGAAGAGCGATTGGTGTTCGAAGAAAGCAATTTCACACTACTTGCTACAATGGAAGACCTCATCTCTGAAGCCAACACCACTTCAGTTCAAAACAACTCAAATACTTCATATATTTCAAGTGGAGAATCCTTGAGACTACCGACAATTGAACCACCAACTTTTAATGGAAATCTAGAGAATTGGCCATCATATATCGACACGTTTAACTCATTATTTCACAACAATAAAAACTTAGATGATGTACGACGCCTTCACTATTTGAAATCAGGTCTATCTGGTCCTGCAGCGGACATTGTCAAGAATTTTGCCATTACAGCTGAAAACTACAGTGTGGCTTATGGTGAACTGGTACGTCAATATGATAATAAAGGCTTAACAATACAAACTCATATCCGGTCACTTCTCATGACGCCAAAAGTCA
This sequence comes from Acyrthosiphon pisum, assembly GCF_005508785.2. Lineage (NCBI taxonomy): Eukaryota > Metazoa > Arthropoda > Insecta > Hemiptera > Aphididae > Acyrthosiphon > Acyrthosiphon pisum. Next base: position 22,937 of record NW_021771198.1, on the reverse strand, counting down.
ACGTTCCTTCAGCTGCAGAACTCAGAAATTTACATAACCATGTAGCGTCTCATGTCCGTGCTCTCAAGGCCCTGGGACAGCCAGTACAGCACTGGGATGCATGGCTTGTGACGCTAATCTGTGGTCAACTCGATGCTACTACTGCAGGTGAGTGGCAACTTCGCCAAGATCATAAGGATTTACCCTCGTATCAGCAAATTGAAGCATTTCTATCTAAGCGTGTAGTTGCTTATGAAGTTGGTCTTGCATCAAATTCTATAACTGAAAAACCACTACGTTCTAAAGTTAACAATAACAGCAAAACATTTTTTACTCGTCCTGCTGAGAGTAAGGCGTACAAATGCCCCATATGTTCTCAGCAACACAGAATCTATTCGTGTGAGCGTTTCTCCCAAATGTCTATTGCCGAAAGAAAAAATGCTGCTTGGAATGCAAAGTTATGTTTCAATTGCTTAAATTATGGACATCAACTTAAAGATTG
>NW_021771198.1:2435-21348 GCF_005508785.2 Acyrthosiphon pisum | reverse complement strand
ACATCATACAAATACTGTGGCGGTTCCGTTTATTTAATACAGCCATTACCGCAGATGTTGCAAAAATGTATAGGCAGGTTTTGATGTCCCCCGATGACAGTGAATTGCAACGAATTTTATATAGAGCTAGTCCTGATCAACCGTTGAAGCATTATAAGCTAAAAACAGTTACATACGGCACTAAATCAGCTTCATTTCTGGCCACTCGCTGTTTGGTACAACTTGCCGATGAATGTGATGACCCACAAATAAAAAGGGTTATTGGGCAAGATTTTTATGTTGATGATCTGATCAGTGGAGCTCAATCTGAACTAAAGTGCTTCGAAATATACAATCAACTTCAAGCAAGACTAGGAAAGGCTGGTTTTGCTCTGAGAAAGTGGTGTTCAAACTCCACAGCATTGTTGGAACGTATCCCTAATGCTCACGATGATCCTAACTTCATGGTGGCATTAAGTGAAAATGATGTAATCAGCACACTGGGTCTCATGTGGCAACCTACCACTGATAGTTTTCGATTCACTTTAAAAGAATGGTCACCACCAGCTTCCATGACAAAGCGCAGTCTCCTTTCAGACATTAATAGCGTATACGACCCAATTGGTCTAATAAGTCCTGTTTTAATCAAAGGAAAAATTTTCATTCAACAGCTATGGAGCTTAAAAATGAGCTGGGATCAAGTATTATCAGAAGATTTGCAATCCAGATGGTCTAACTTTTATTCGAATTTGCAGTCCCTTGCTTTCTTATCCATACCCCGTAAAGCTGTATGCGACCAAAATGCACCTATTCAAATCCACGGCTTCAGTGATGCGTCTCAAGAGGCTTTTGGTGCGTGCGTATATCTGCGCTCCATAGATAGTACTGGCTGCATTCAGGTCACCTTATTTACTTCCAAATCCAGAGTCGCACCTATTCATCCAACAACTATCCCACGTCTGGAACTATGTGGTGCGATCCTATTAGCAGAGCTGGTCAACGACGTCAAGACTGAATTAAAATTGTTAGGCATCCAAGTAGACATATCCTCCACATATCTCTGGTCTGATTCTACCATTGTAATCGCATGGATAAAAAGTCAAAGTTTGTTTCAAGCATATGTTGCAAACCGATTAAGCCGTATATGTGACGTGTCAGAGCCAACACACATACTTTATTCTAAACATCTAAGTATAGGCGTATAGCTTAAAATGAGATGGTTATACTTATAATTATTACAGTCTATAGGTACTATTATTTAAAAATATTATAAAATCATAATCATGGTTAATTAATAAATGCAGACCAAGAATAGTGTTCTAAATATCCAATAGAACTTCCTATAATTAATATAAATTCGTTTTCGTAAAATCGTAACTCTAAAAATAAACTATTGGCGAAAGCCGATGTGTGCCGGATTTGTCGGGTGATGACGTGGGGGACGGGGATGGTCACTATTTATAGTTATTCTTATTACTAAATTACTTATTAGTTACTACTTTACTAGTTAATAATAATACTCGTTGGCGATTCAGTATTTATTATTTTCGTTATCGTTATTTCGTTCACTATTGTTCAGAGATTGTTTAGTGAAAAGTGAACTCGTCTAAGTTTACAATGTTTACATAGACGCAAAGACCTTCGTCTATTTAGTATTCGTAAGTTATTCTTCGGCCGTTGCGGTTTTGGACTAATAGTGTAGTGTGTAAATACAAAATAATAACGGTTTTGACAACAATTATTATGTCGTCGAGACAGTATCCAAGTGGCTCATCTAAAAGAAAAATGAAATTAAAAAGGGAAGAACAAGTGAATAAGTATAGAGGTAGTCTTGATAGTTTTGTAAAAAAGAAATCATTGAACTTAGGTAAGTCCATTAATCTAATTTATTTTTTTTTATGTTTATTAAATTTAATTTAATGCCTACACATTTTATACGTTTATATAAAAACTGACACTGCTGTTCTTCCAAATAGTGCCAATAGTGGTACTGATTTTAATTTATCTAGAAAATATGTAAATATGATTGTTAATGTTAGCAATGATGATAATGATGATATTAATTATGAATTTAACATATTAGAAAAAGAAGGTATTTCTTTTTTTTTTATTACTTTTATTTGTTTGTTATGGAGTTTAATTTAATGCCTACAGATTTTATACGTTTATATAGAAACTGACACTGATGTTCTTCCAAATAGTGCCAATAGTGGTACTGATTTTAATTTATCTAGAAAAGATGTAAATATGAGTGTTAATGTTAGCAATAATGATGATGATATTAATTATGAATTTAACATATTAGAAAAAGAAGGTATTTCTTTTTTTTTTATTACTTTTATTTGTTTGTTATGGAGTTTAATTTAATGCCTACACATTTTATACGTTTATATAGAAACTGACACTGATGTTCTTCCAAATAGTGCCAATAGTGGTACTGATTTTAATTTATCTAGAAAATATGTAAATATGATTGTTAATGTTAGCAATGATGATAATGATGATATTAATTATGAATTTAACATATTAGAAAAAGAAGGTATTTCTTTTTTTTTTATTACTTTTATTTGTTTGTTATGGAGTTTAATTTAATGCCTACACATTTTATACGTTTATATAGAAACTGACACTGATGTTCTTCCAAATAGTGCCAATAGTGGTACTGATTTTAATTTATCTAGAAAAGATGTAAATATGAGTGTTAATGTTAGCAATAATGATGATGATATTAATTATGAATTTAACATATTAGAAAAAGAAGGTATTTCTTTTTTTTTTATTACTTTTATTTGTTTGTTATGGAGTTTAATTTAATGTCTATATATATTATACATTTCTATAGAATCTGCTGTTCTTCCAAAAAGTGCCAATAGTGGTACTGATTTTAATTTATCTAAAAAAGATGTAAATATGAGTGTTGATTTTAGCAATGATGATAATGATGATGTTAATTATGAATTTAACATAATAGAAAAACAAGGTATTTCTTCTTTGTATTACTTTTATTTGTTTGTTACCTATGGAGTTTATATCAATATTGGTTTGGATCACTATTAAAGATAAATTAATAGTACCTATACCTTTAATTGGTTGGACTCTATTGTTTTAATTATGTTATAGTATCTTATATCATTAATTAATGGATATCTCATTTTTAATTTTCATACTGAGTAAAAGCCCTATTATTATTTACTTCCTTAAATGTATCAAATGGATTTATATGTAATAAAACTTATAAAACCAATAGTGATACTACTGATACTATTTCTAGTTATAAATATAATACATTAGTACATTACAGTCATTAGGTAAAATAATATTATGTTAATATAAATCATGTGTTTTTTATTATTACTTTATAATTTGTTTTTAGTTTTAAACTTGTCAATTGTTTTACATCTTTGCTAGGATTCAACATTCATCATGAATATCCGACTGATAGATTTTATTTTGAAGAAAATATTCAGAACATTGCTATTAAGAAGTGTATCATGTCATATGGACCATGTCGACCTAAAATTGTATTTCCTATTACAAAAAGAGAAGATGGCTCATCTTATCATTTTTCTTCTTATTATTATGAACAAACCTTAAAATCTGGTGTAATAGTGCCGAGACTTTGGCTATGTTATTCAGTTGGTTTGGATTGCGTATATTGTGAGACATGTTGGCTCTTTGCTAATCGCCATTATTCATATTTTCAAAAAGCTTGGATCAATGGTGTAAATGACTGGCCAAATTTAACTAATAAAATAACTACCCATGAAAAGTCATTGCAACATATTGAAGCAAGTAAAACTCGTGTCTTATGGAAACAAAATGAAACAATTGACAAAATATCTGAACGACAATACTCAGAGGAGGCCTTGTTTTGGAGAAATGTATTAGAAAGAATAATTAAAATAATTATTTTTCTAACTGCTGGTAACACAGCACTAAGAGGCCATGAACACAAACAAAAATGTAATTCAGAGCATTTTGATGGCGAAGGTACTAACTAAATAATATTATATATACCTACCAACTAATTACAATAAAATATTTTTTATTTTTATTTCTTAGGTAATTTTATGCGTTCAGTACGTTTGTTAGCTGAATATGACCCTATTATTAATCAACTTCTAAATAATGAAAAAAAAAGGTGAAATACTTCAGTTGGAAGGTACAGAATGAAGTGATTGAATTACTTGCTACAAATATTCGAAATCATATTTGTGATGAAATAAGAAATTCACAATGTTTTTCAATAATTATGGATTCTACTCAAGATATTGTAAAACTAGATCAAGTCAGTGTTGTAATACGGTATGTAGTAATAAATTATGATGATCTTGATATCAGTATTAAGGAATCATTTTTGGGATTTTTCAAAACTGAAACTGATAAAAAACTATCTGCGAAATAATATGGGTCAAGATCGCCTATCTAATATTGCTGTATTGAATATAGAAAAAGATGTTGCTGCAAAAATTAAGTTGGATCATGTAATAAATACATTTGCAAACTCTAAAGCTAGGAAAGTAAACTTTTTAAAATAAAATAATTAAGCTATAAAATCTAAATTACATTTATTAATTAAATAATGTATTTCTCTTTAATAATATATTTTGATTTGTATATGTTTTCAAAAATTTAATATTATTTGTATACATTAAATGTTTTGTATTTAAAAGTAGGTACATACCTATATCTTATTTTTTTTTTTAAGTTGTGTTTACATTTGTAAGAGTCATGAAACAGTTAATTTACATATATGGATTTATTATGCTAAAATAATTAATAACTTAATTGTGTGTACAATATTATTAATTTTATAAAAATAAAGAAGAATTAGAAATAAGTCAAGGTTACTATCAGTATAAAGAACCCATTATCCAACTTCTTTTATAAAAATCGAAACTTGAATTTTTTAATGAATTGTATAATTGAACTGTAGGCAAATATTAAAAGGTGTATAAAGGTATATTAGGCCATAGGTATATAAAAAAATATATTCTATTTCAATATAATTGAACTACTATAGATTAATGTATAATATAAATAATATAATATAATACTTCTAATTTTCTGAATTGTATTAAAGTTGATATCCTCTACTATTTTTTTTCACAATATATGTAGAGCGTTTTTTAGATGATTTTTTACAAAAAACTATAAAAATATTAATACTGATTCTATTTTATGAATTCATAATATTTAGAAAAAAAGTTAGTTTATACAATTATTTTTAATTTTATGAAATTACTAGCTGATCCCATGCACTCCTTTGCCTGTTAAAAATTATAAATGAATAAACAAATAAAATGTATGAACAAATTAGATAGTTTAACATTTATTTAATAACATTATTTTATTTATCTATTTTTTGGTGGACAGTGGAATAACTGTTATATTTTTGATTTCCAGTGGATTTTCCTAAAATTTTCTTTCATATTAACCTTTATTAGGTAATTACGAACACAACAAAAAAAAGAATTAGCCAAATGCCCATTTCGAGTCCACTAACAAAGATTTCCATTTTACTTTTAAATTCTATTATATACGATTAACGATGGAAAGGTTTTGATTACCTTATGGTTATGGGTGGGGAGGAAGCGGTGTACTGTGTACCTTTGATCGTTTAAGAATATTTGTTTCTAGGGGCCCCATTTTATATTTGACTTTAGGGCCCCCAAGTGTCTAGTTGCGCCACTGGATACACAATGGTAACAACTAACAGTAAAATCAATGATGATTCAAAATATATTAATAAAACATGTGGCAATAGTATTCCATAATGTAGGTACTGCAAATATTATGTTGTTTTTTTCAAACTAATACGCTAAAATAAATTTGAATAACCTATTATTTCAATATTTTAATTATTTAGCACTTAATGAATCTCATCAATTTGAAACTTAAATGTGTGCGACTGGAAAAAAATCAAATTAATTTAAGTCATCAATACGTTCTTCTACATTTAATCCATCTATGAATATTAATAAGATATATTATTCTTTCTATGGATATGTTAAAATTGATTTAATTCTTACGTATTTATGACTAATATGGATAACTAGATTGCTTACTTATATATTAAATTAAATTTTGTATTAATTAAGGTGATGATCAAAATGATGATAAAGATGTAGAACAAATCGGTATTGATAATAGTCCATCATTGTATTTGTTATCAAAAAAAGTGTTGATCATCATATTATGACTAGTAAGAAATAAAATTATATCATTTAATTTATTGAATTAAAATAAATTTTGTTTATTAAAATAATAGATAACGGTTCTCCTCATACTAAATCTGCACAATTCATAAATCGTAAACATGATGTTGATCAACCATTTAGCAGTAGCAGTGTTCCTACGACTTCTGCAGCCATACAACAACCACTCAATAGAGAATTCTATAGTCAAGGTGTGTATAAATTATTAAAAATAATAGATGTTAAAAATAATATACTAATACCTCATTTTGCAAATTTTTATATAATACTAATTAATAATATCCTATTTATAATTAATATACTTATAATAAAAATATACTTTTAAGATGTGTTATATTATTTGTATTTTTTATTCATTAAAATAATAGGTGACGGTTCTCCTCATACAAAATCTGCACAGTTCATAAATCGTAAACATGATGTTGATCAACCATTTAGCAGTAGCAGTGTTCCTACGACTTCTGCAGCCATACAACAACCATGCAATAGAAAATTCTATAGTCAAGGTTTGTATAAATTATTAAAAATTATAGATGTTAACAATAATATATACTAATATCTAATTTTGCAAAATTTTTAATATTATACTAATCAATAATATCCTATTTGTAATTAATATCAACTTTTAATAAAATCTTACTTTTAAAATGTTTTATATTATTTGTATTTTATAGATAGAATATATAATTCAAAATCACTGAAGGTTCAAACACTAACTCATCAAGTTAAAAGAAAACTCTTTGATGTTGGTGGTTCTTCTGATGAAGGTAAATAATAAGAAAAAAATGAATACAAAGTTATTAAAACATTTTTAGAATTTAAATTTATTTTTGATACTATCCAAATTACATATTAAATAATTGTTTTAAATATTATATTTTATAATAATTTTTGTTTTAGATGATCTAGGGACAGTCAATACATCAGCTTCCCCTTTTAAAGTCACTCGAACGTCATCTTTTATTGGTTCTCCAAAAACGAGTTTTGGTAAATTATATTTCATATATTATACCATTAATAAGTAGTATGTTTAAAGTGTTAATTTTTGATAAAACCACTGTAGATGAATCAACTTTGAACAACAAAACACAAAATTGTAGTTTCAAATGTGAAGATATTTTAGGTAAGTTTTATTTTCAAAACTGTAGTGTATTATAAATTATAATATAACATAGTTTGAAATATTAATCTTAAAAATTGTTGGAACCAAGTAGATATTAAATAATTTTCCTTGGTCAGATCATCTGTTGGACCGACCTGTATTATAATATACTTAAATACATTATTAATATTTGCTTTTAATTTTTTTTTTAGAGATTGTAAAAAAAACTTTAAGAGTTGTACTAAAAACAAAGTATGATATAGAAACAATAAGTCAAAAACAAGACCAGCTAGAAACAGTTGTCAAAAATTCAAGTTTTCATGAAAAAATAAATTCACAAAATGATTACAACAGTCAACAAGAAGTTTCTTTTGAAATGCTTCCAATTACAAACGAAGATGACCTTACTGCATTTGAAGAAAAATTATCTAGCGATAAAACTTTTAAGTCAAACTTAGTATGTTTTATCAATATAATTTGAAGAATTATAACACATAATATCAATACTCATATTTCAGATTTCAGAATTGAAACGAAATGCCAAAAGAAATTTAACTGCAACTGTACGTCAATTACTAAGAACTGTTTATGATGATTCTTTATTGAAAGACTATAGTTTTAAAGGGCAAAAGTCTAAAAAGGTCTTTTCTACCCTCACCTCGTGCTCTGTCATTTTTGGTAAGATTTAATACAAATAACTATAACTTTAATTTGCTCAATACCTGTATTATTGTACGGTATACTTACCTATAATTATATAATGTGCTAAATTTATTTACTCCTATATATATTGTACATATATCTATATTATAGATAGAAAATGGAATTCAATTAGAATAATGAATAACTCAAGTTAATTTTTTTCCAATAGTTTTCCGAATTAACCAAAAACATGGCAAAAAGTGTAATATTATGTTTTTTGATGCCCAAAACTCAATTTTTTTAATTGGCCATTTATATTTAATCGTATTTGTTGTCATTAAAAAGAAAACAAAATTATTAAAATATTGACCCAAATTTTAATAGCATTCAGTTGTTATAACATTAGTATTATAATATATTGAGGCAGCTTAACTATAATACAATAGTTTTATCTTGCTACATTTTTTTTAATTTTCAACTTGTATAGATTAAAATTCAATTAATTTTAAAATCTATTTTTTTTTTTTCATTTAAATAAATAAATAATACATTTTAAGTTATTTTGACAAAAAACAATAATCTAATAGAATATATAATACCATTAGCATTAATATTAAATAAATAAATTATTGAATGTTATATTATTTTATAGATTATTTTAATTAATTGATAAATTAAAATTTTTTAGAAGCTGTAAGAAAAATGAAACAGTATGAAAATGTTACCAATGCTGATATACAATCACCTTTAACTATTTATATTGCTGGTGCAACTTCCCGTATTAATAAAAAACATGATTAACATTTTAATTAAATATATATAAAATAACTAAGATGCTGTTAAATTATATAATTAAAACATTATTAAACAATTTATATTAAGTATAATATATATTATGTTTATTAATTGTACGATTTATTTTGTTTGTATGGTTATATTAAATAAACAGAAAAAAAAGGTTTCTTGAATAAAAATTGACCATGTCTATTATACATATTTTGTATATTTTTTTTCGTTGCTGCCCCCATTCCAAAATCCTGGCTACATTACTGGCTCCTATAATAAGTTTAATACAATTGGTATATATTATATTAGGTATATAGTTATTCTATAGTCTTATTTTAATAACTTTTATATAATACAATAAACTAAGAAAGAAAATAATGTTATTAAAACATTATTATTATTATATGTTACAATCGGCAAAATTATATTTATATAATATGATTAATATCAATAAATAATATTATGAAAATATTATTTTACTGAGTTAAAAATATAAAAATAATATTATCGTAGTGTCATTATTTTAATGTAAATTTGTAGGACGAATAATGTAACTATAATATTTCAAAAACATTAATTTTACATTTCTGTATTCAAAAATTAATATTATTTTTGTATTAGTCATTACTTATATAATGTTAAAAACAGTTGTAAATAATATTTTTTTGCTATCTGGGCGGCTTATCGGCCAGATATAGCTACATCTATGCAACCAGTGCAGCAAAATGTTTCTAAAACCGTGAAGCCAGGGCAGCTGGCACAAGAAGTACCGCCGCCGCAAGAAACAGCAGCGGAAACTTCTTTGCCGTGAGTATTGGTCTGGTCACTCTTATTTTGACACACAACAATTTATCATTTTTTATTTTGTTTTTCGTCATTAGTAACGTAAGGATATCTACAAAAGATCAGGGTCTAAATAAGCGGTTGCCTGACAACCATCCGCTTATTAACATGTTCAGAAACACCCTTAAAATAATCCACGGTGGCGACTCAAATGCTGCAAAAAATTACGTCGGGAATGTCTCGAGAATTCTACATTTCGTACACACGCACTTGGTGCAAACCAACAATCCACCAAAACATTGGGTGGACTTGGTAACCACTGATGTCAGTGTGTACGAAAGGTTTATTGAACTGTAAGTACCGATTGTGCCGGTAATGGCATGGTGATGGATTTGGAAATGTTATTAATAAATGTTTATTTTGTTATTTAGACGTGAAAATCTGGGACAAACAAAATCGACAACTATTAATTACCTTAAAGACCTCAGAAAACTATTTCATAGTATCTTGGACAATTATATACATACAGACACGACTTTCCCCAAGGGTTTTGACCTCATGCCCTGTGAAACAACCGTGACTAAGATTAAAATCCTCGACTCGCAACTGACATTGATTTACCGACGGAAAACTAAACAACAGCCTGGGGAGCTCTTCGTGAGAAAGACATTGGAGGCGGAAGAACTTCCAAAACATTCGGAAGTTAACGATTGTATAGCATCGATTGAGTCAGGTATACCAGAATACCTGACTGAACTCGAAGCAATATTTAAAAACGAAGGCAGGGTGTCAGTGAGGAGTGAAAAATCTGGAACGCCCGCAGAAAAAAAGGTAAGTGTGTATATTTGAGCGTAACGCTGTAAATACTTATCGATTTATGTTTTTTTAGTTATCTAGTCTCTGGAGGAAAGTGACGTCCGCTATGATGATCAGTTTACTCTGGTCATCAAAACAGAGAAGTGGTGCGGTCGCCAATATGACGATGAGCGAGTGGGCAAAAAGGAAGCACCACCTTGACAGCGTCGTGGTGACGGTCCGGGACCATAAGACGGGTGACAAGGAGCCCGCCTCCATTGTAATTGATGATGAAATGGAGAATTACATGACAAGGTAATTATTTGATCAAATCTTGCCTTAACCTAAACAAATCTTTAAAAGCATTTTCTAATTGCAGATACTATAACCTACGCACAAGAACCGGATGTGAGAGGACCAATTTTTTCGTGACGAACCGAGGGGATGTAGTTCGGAAATTATACGACGACGTTAATAAAACTTTCGGATCGCATTTATCGTCAAGGACATTTAGAATTATGATGGAGACCAAAGGCCGTAGTCACGATGCTGCCACCACTTCGTTGGTCGCGAAGGCACTGCAACATACTGAGGGCACGGCCTTAAAACATTACCGTGTTCCGGACACTGACAAGGCAATACGACGACAAGCTAACCTCGACAAAGTGACACATACGGCACTGGTCAAAGCGTACATTGACAAGCAGTAAGTAACTTAATTTCCTAACGAATTCACAAAACAATAAGCTGTTCTGACTGTTACCATTTTATTTTTCAGTTTCTGTGACTTTTTCCCCCTTGAACCTTATTCTAAATTTCTGAACCCCGACGACGCAATTGACAAAATTACATCACATGAGATTTACGAACAATATCCATACGCGGCAATCGACGTGTACTATGTATTAGGACTGAAAGACCGATTTGACTGCGATCTAATTGACGAACGGGTCGGGATACTCAAAGAAGAAGTCGCTGCTGCGGGGTACACAAAATTGAATATAAATGAACCCGCCATAATAGACGTCGCAAGAAAAAGAAAGATTTTTCATTTTATATCAAATATTAAGTACCAGAAAAAAATTATTCGAAAAGTACTATCCAGATTTTAAAAGAAATTTCTAATATGACAATGAACAATATGACCGAGACTAAAAAAATCTAGTTGACATCGAAATGACAGTGGATTAGGCCTATTAGGGAACCACTATAAAAAAAACGCGCCATGTGCTGTACCTCAATGGTGGTGTGGAAAACAGCAGACCACATTCACTTCCAGTATTAGTTAGAGTATCCATAAGCTCGTAGTAAGACCCACCCGGGCAGACTTACGCGGCTAGGAGAGAAATATTGTCAAAGCTTAAGGCGAACTCGGCGAACAGTTTGTGAGGCGACCAATGGTGTAATAGTTGGAGTATTCCGGCATAGTTTTTTCAACTAGCCACCAGAGGGCACCATTTACGAATATTTTTTTTTAAGCGGTCGTGGTCGCGTGTATCCGGTGCCAAATTTTTATTTTTTTTTTAAAATTATATTTTCCAAACGGTGGTAGTTCAGGGAATGTCATCCAGTCTGTTAGCAGCGGTGTTCTCGAACAAACTCCGAACATTTTTCTACCCGAATCGCCGTCGTCGATCAATGCGCTATTGTCGCTGTATTTCCAATTACACTGTCCCTATCATTTGACAAATATTATTTCCCTTGCACATCACAATAATTAATAATTTAATATGCGACTGCCTCTGCGTAGTGGTACGGTAAAAATCGGTCTATCATTCGTATGTAGCGATACAGCCAAAAATAAAATATCAGTCTTTCATCGTGCGTAGCAGTAAGGCGGAAATTGAAAAAAATCGAACAATCATTCGTGCGTAGCAGTAAAGCGAAAATCGAAAAATCGATCAATCATCCGTGCGTAGCGGTACGGCCGAAAATAAAATATCAGTCTTTCATCGTGCGTAGCAGTAAGGCGGAAATTGAAAAAAATCGAACAATCATTCGTGCGTAGCAGTAAAGCGAAAATCGAAAAATCGATCAATCATCCGTGCGTAGCGGTACGGCCGAAAATAAAATATCAGTCTTTCATCGTGCGTAGCAGTAAGGCGGAAATTGAAAAAAATGGAACGATCATTCGTGCGTAGCAGTAAGGCGAAAATCGAAAAATCGATCTATCATCCTTGCGTAGCAGTACACCAGCCAGTAGACCCTCGCAGACGGTCATTATTTTCAAGTAAGACTTGACGGTTGACCGGTATTGACGGTCATTTACAAACCTTTCCGAACGGTCAACGGCTTAAATCAAGCTGAGTCAAGGATTGGCAGAATGGTGACCCTCCCGGAAGGTCAAGGTATCTTCGGATTTGACCGAGACCTCTCAGAACGGTCTCGGACATAGAATAAAATTAGATTTTTTTGAGTGAACGTCGGACTAAGGCTAGACCCTTCCGAACGGTCTCGGACATAGAACAAATTTAGATTTATTTGAGGAAACGTCGGGCTTGAGCTAGACTTCTCAGAACGGTCTCGGACATAGAATTAAATTAGATTTTTTTGAGTGAACGTCGGACTAAGGCTAGACCCTTCCGAACGGTCTCGGACATAGAATAAATTTAGATTTATTTGAGGAAACGTCGGGCTTGAGATAGACCGTTAGGGACGGTCTGTTTCGAGAATTGACGGCCGGTCTTCACATGAGTTTCCACGGTGACGGCGAAGTTCGAAGGGGCCGTCGCCCGGTACCTACGTCGGTCGATCGGGCCGCGTAGAGGGAAAATGGGATCACGCGTTTACCGATTTCGGTTATAATGATCTTTTTTTTACGGTTTCCGTATGCTCGTAACAAGGGAAGTCCAAGCCCGAAGACTGCGTACGAATAGAAAGTATTTTTCCGCGTCAATCCCCCACTTCCCTTCGAGTGACCGTTCTCGACGGTCTGTACGATTGCGATGTCTAACTTTCGTTCTGCTGGTACGATCGTTTTTAAAATTTAACTGTACAACGATCTCGGTAATAGAATCGTAAATGACGTCTTGTGCCGAAGCTCTGCGATCATTATTTAAGAAGTTATAGGAGTAACAAATAGTTGGAACGTTAGTCATTCGAATCGGTCGGTGCCGGGGATGCGGTCCGGTGACACCCTTGGCTTTCAGTTACTTACCGTGCACTCCTCAATACCTACTTTCCCCACGAAATAGACCGTTTCAAAAGGTCAGTACCGCGTCGCGAACCGGGATTCGACGGTACGCGCGAATCACCGGCTCGAGTCGCTGATAAGAGACAGGCCCGGGCGGCCTAAAATGCAAAGAACACTCGGCTTGAAACGATTATCGTTCGCGGACTTGGCCGAGACTGCGCGGGGCAGTCTGTAACGTGGCTCTTCGCTCGTCGGGGAAAATCGCGTGGTTTCAGTTATCGGCCCTCCCAACAAATTTGACTGGACAGACCGTTAGGGACGGTCTGTTTTGAGAGAAATCCCGGATTGACGGCCGGTATTCATCACATCCGGACGCCGTCTTCGAGCTTGATTTTCAACCGTTCCGTGCTGTCCGATGAATAAATTATACCCCTTCCATCTTAGAGATTTAAAACACCATCAACGTGCGTAGTGCTACAGCGGTGCGGACTAATATGGACTGAGCGCCGGTGAGAACTTTCGGTCAATGTCAGTGCGTAGTGGTAGACCCGTCTCCGTCCCTATCCGTGTATCCGGCGCCAAACAAAGTTCGAATAATAATATTTCAATATATAATGTTTCAAGTCGATCGGTAAATAATTTATACGATATCTCTTGTTTGCGATGGCCATGTACCTCAGAGTCGCGAGTATCTCAACCTAAACTTGAAAGTTGCACCCAATAATCAAAATAATACGTTGCCGAAAACCCCTACTTCAGACAGGTCTATATTGGCAGACGCCTTTTCTTTTTTTTATCTCACTAACCTGTTTTTTTTTTCGAGTCCTGTTGGTCAGTGACTAACTAACCTGCTTTTTCGATTCAGACTCGCCGCTAAGCAGTCTTCCGCGTGAACGTTCTGTTAAGACGTAGCCGAAATCCTGGCACTATCTGAATTTCCACACTACCCAAGGGGTATCAGCTGAAGCGCGTTTTTTTTAAAGTGGTTTCCCCAATAGGCCTAATCCACTGACGTACCCACGTCGACCGTTTTTTTTAAAGTGGTGTCCCCGAAGGCCTATTCCACTGACGTTCCCACGTCATATATTTTTTAAAGTGGTGTTTTCCACTGTGCCACATCAATCTCCTCTCATCACCTTTGCCTTTACTTTATTTAGGATCTTGTGGCAGTACTTTTTGTTTGAGATGAAATAGTGTAGCTTCTTCTTTTTAGCCATGTCCGTAATGGCATAGGTGGTAATATTGGACCTGTCGTATCCGGCATCGGTAAGCAAATCGCATAATATTTCGACGCGATCTGCCATCACGCTGCTGTCGAACCGATCCATCAGGGACATGATATACTGCTCGTCAATACTAGCCAACGGGTAAGTGACAAATATGTCGTGTTCCTTGATCATTTCAATGGCCTCGTCCGATGCCGGGAATTTTGAATACGCAACCAGTGCAAAAAAGTCTTCGAAACTGGAAAACAGATTTTAGTTAGACCACGCCACACTTGAGGTTTATGTGTTTTTTTAGAGAGGTAAAGCTACTTACTGTTTGTCTATATATGACTTGACGAGAGCCGTATGTGTCACCTTATCGATATCTGCTTGCCGTCTTATGGCCTCCGCCGTATCCGGTAAACGGTAGTGCTGCATGGCCGTAGAATCATTATGCTGTAACGCCTTCGCGATGCCCGAAGACGTCACAGCATCATGACCGCGGCCACTCTTTTCAATCATTTTCCTAAATTTACCAGCACTCAGTTTCGCCCCGTAGATGTTGCTAATCTCGTCGTAAAGTTTAACGATTCTGGCGCCTCGGTTGGTAACGAAAAGGTTTGGGCAGTCATACTCCATGCGTAGTCTCAACCGGTAATATCTGTAAAGGTACAATTTTATTAAGAACCTGTTCATATAGGTTAGGTTAATTCAAATGACTACCGTTCCATTAGTTCTTCGATGTCTTCGTCAATAACGACGGTGGCCGGCTCCTTGTACCCCGTCTTGTGATCGGCCACCGTGACGACGGCACTGGTTAGATGGTGTTTCCTGCTTTCCCACTCGACGATGGTCATTTCGAAACCGCCCCGCTGCGTTGTTTCGACGTCCACAAGATATCTATCGCCAGGCCACACGTGAGCTTCCTCCAGTTACTCGATATCTAATAAAAAATAATATAAATCGATTAGGTTAAATCTTGCGAGCGTCACGCGCAACACAAACCAATCTCTGCGCTGCCGGGCTATTTTTTTCGCTGCGAACGGAGAACACTCCTTCATTACCGAAGGCCTCCTCCAAAGCATTAAGATAGGTCGGTATATACGTTTTTATCTCCGCCAGGCACGCGACCACCTCCCCGTGGTCCGGAATATCTTCGGCCTCTTTTGTTTTCCGGCAGAACAGCTCCCCTGGCTGTTCTTTCGTTTTTCGTTTGTACACGGTGTCCAGGTGGTGCATCAACAGTTTAATTTTGGTGACCGTTTTGGTGCAGGGAGTAAGATCAAAACCTTTCGGGAAATGTTCGTCCTCGAGAACATAACAGTTGAGAATATTTACGAATAACATTCGCAGGTTCTTTAAATAATTTATGGTTGTTGATTTCGTTTGACCAATACTTTCGCGGCTGAAAACCAATATAAACATGTCATAATAATATTCATTTTTTTTTATCTACTTGCACGTGTACTTACAGCTGTATGTATCTCTCGTATATGGAGACGTCACACGATACCAGGTCGGCCCAATGTTTAGGAGGTCTGTTGTCATTTACCAGCGTCGTGTGAACATAGTGCAATATTCTCGCGACATTTGCAGTGTAGTTCTTGGTGGCTTCGGAATCCTCCCCGTGACTCCTCATCAAGGTTTTATCCATCATGGCGATCAGGGGATGACTATTCGGCAACCTATCGTTTAACCCCATGTCCTTGACCAACATCCTAATTCTAAATTTAAAAAACAATATGATCAGGTATCGAATATGACGTGGAGCGATTAGTGACGTTTGGACTTACGATTTTTTCCCACCAGCCGTCGGTGTGGTCACCGGTCCTTCCGTAGGCGCTGTGGAAGGTGTCGTCGCCAATCGTTCTGAAACTTCTCCTCGTAATCGTCCAGTAACTGGTGTTGTGGGGGAGGATGGTGCTTCGACCTTTGGTGGTTGGATCACCATCGGTGGCACCGGAAAGTCGATTACGGCTGGCGTGGGATCGGCCTGAAGGTTCTCCGAAAAAGGATTCGGATAATCTTTGACACCTGGTAGGTGCCAAGAACCTCCGTAAACCTTCAAGCGTCCCATAGTTGTCAGTCTGAAATGAAAACGCCGATTAAAACATAGAATTCGAATATGTGAATAAATCAATCGGTATTTACTCATGTGCAACGCTCCTGAAACATCTGTCGTCCCAATACGGCCCCATCTTCACCTTGACTGCCGACATCGGCACAAGTGTGTAGGACCGTCGCGATTCGGCGACTATTTTTTTATTTATAGCGGCGACGTTGTCTTTGCACGGTTTCTTTAACATAGCCTTGTGCTTGTTCAATATGTGCCTGTCCAACTTGCTGCCAGACGTCGTATACGCGCACAGCGGACAATATTTGATAATCTAATTTTTGAAATAAATTATTAATATTAGAGATGTGATAGTTCATATTCATCTTATTAATCGACTTACAGGAATGTCTTGTGCGAGCGCTTGCCGTTCGACACAAGTCATCCGGACTGGACGTCTTGCCGCCGGTTCTCCGTCACTGTCGGAATCATCGTTCAAAATGAGCGGAGACGAAATTTTCACAGGTATCGACTTAGCGGGCGACGTCGACAACGACCGTCGATCGCTTCCGACAATCATGGCTGAAACGAAACGTACGAACGTAGGAAACGATGTAAAACATAAACTACAAAATATAACATACCGTCTTCGGAATCCGGAAGGTATTTGAATTTTAATTGTTGGTCGGCCCATGATACCGGTGACATGTGCTCGTCGTGGTCCCATGACGGACCTGCTACCGGTGACATATGCTCGCATGACGGTTCAGGTGACGGCGTGTAGACTGCGTCACGTCGAGTGCCCTTTTTTTATAGCTGTAAGTTAATACGTTATTATAAAATGTATAAAAAAATTATTCAAGTTCGCCAGTGTTCTAACTCTGAAACGGTTACGTTAAATAAAAATCGTAAAATCGTTAGGTGAGTATATACGGCACATACCAGGTTCGTCCTCGACGAAGGCGTACAGGTCTTCATCCATGGCATTTTCGTTAGCTGTAAATGAATACGTTATTATAAAATGTATAAATAAATTCATGAAGATA
The DNA here is from genome assembly GCF_005508785.2 of Acyrthosiphon pisum. Taxonomy (NCBI): domain Eukaryota; kingdom Metazoa; phylum Arthropoda; class Insecta; order Hemiptera; family Aphididae; genus Acyrthosiphon; species Acyrthosiphon pisum. Next base: position 3,606 of record NW_021771198.1, on the reverse strand, counting down.
ACACTTACGGTTTTGAACGTTGACGGGCGACTCACTTGCAAACCGCGTATGAGTATTCGATGGTGGGCAATCGTCTGTTGCATCATCTACGGTATCGGTTGGTACATCATCTACGGTATCAGCTGTTGCATCATCTACGGTATCAGCTGTTGCATCATCTACGGTATCGGCTGTAAAATATTGCATTACACATTATACATTATTAAACAGTAAATGCCGAAAATTAAATTGAAAAATCATTATACCCATAATAACTGGTGGCTTTTTGTAGTACGCCGAGCGGTGGTGGATTTCAACCAAGCGCTTTACTATAATCGGCTTGCAGTTTCTGCCTTTGAACACAACTAAAAAATCAATTTCAATAAGCTATTATAATTTATGACTTAAACTATTATTCATTATATATTATAATTCTGTTACCTTTTTCTACTAAATTCTTTGGAACGGTAGTTTCCATGACAACGATTTCGCTATTTTCATCAGATTGCGGTGGCAGAGACTCTAAAATTTTAACAAAGAGACGTCACTCAATAATTGATACGGTAAAAAGAAAAATTTAACTGTTACCTTCTAGGACCACAGCACCGGGGGTCTCCGGAACTGAAGTTTCTAAAACGACGATTCCGTTATTTACGAATAATGGCGGTGGCAGCGACACTAACATTTTAACGAAAAGAGATAAATCAATAATTTATACGGTAGAAAGAAAATTTAATATTCACCTTTGATTTTGTTATAATTTTTAAGTGCCTTCTTAAGAGTGGTACGAGGTACATCCATTTCACGGGATGCACCGTTTACCGAAAACCCGAACTTTTTGACTAATTCAATCGCCCTTGACAGCTTGACGTTATCTTTCTCTTTATATAGTCTCTAGATGCCTATACATTTATAGAAACACAAGTATGAAACCGTTTATTGCAAAAGAGACAATAACTTACTATTTTGGGAACAATTTTTAATTTTTTCACGAGTTCCCTCAGGGTTGTTTCGGGTACTCTGTGCAACCTTGCTGCCTGCCCGATTGACATTTCGCCCAGAGTAATAGCGTTTAGAGCTGATGTTACGTTGTCTTTAGTAGGCATGATCTATAATGCCAAATAAAAACATATGCTTACTTGTGAGAACAAGAAAAATATCGTGGAAACGAAGATCTGGGGAGCATCAACCC
>NW_021771198.1:849-2335 GCF_005508785.2 Acyrthosiphon pisum | reverse complement strand
ATACACATAAACAGAGGCTGCGACACTAGCGCTTTGACGACGGTTGTTCGAAAACACCGCTACTGGTATCGAAGCTAACATCGAAGAAAAAATAAAAACAATTGGGACACTGTACTCGTATATACAGCTACAACGACGACGGCGATTCGGGTATCAAAATTTTCGGATAACATTTTCGAGAACACCGCTGCTGGTGGACGGAATGAAATTCCCTGAACTCCCAACGTTTGGAAAATATAATTTTAAAAAAATATAATAAATTGGCACCGGATACACGCGCCCGCGAGCGCTTAAGAAAAAAAATTCGTGAATGTGCCCTCGGCGTAGGGAAAGTAGCGCTCCCATCGCCCAGTGCACTTCTATAAGTACAATGCAGTAGCCCTACCCTGACCTTGATTGGTTGGGGTAGACTGGTCCTCATCTAGGTTGGGGGTTAAGCGCAGGGTTAACAACTCTGCCTAGTAAAAGAACCTCTCTTTTGAAACCAACTACACCTAAGCCTCGGACAAGATTACACGGATTCAAGACTGATTTTTGGAAACGGAATGCTGATTTTAAGATTGCGACATGGAATGTGACAAGATTGTATAGAACAGGTGCAAGTCAAAATTTAGTTGATGTCCTTAATGAACACCTACAACCTTAAAGTAGCAGCCATACAAGAAATAAGATGGTTGGGAGTATTATAAGACCGACGCTAACGTATGGTTGCGAAGCATGGATGACAACCAAACAAACAGAGAGAAAACTGAGGACTTTTGAACACAGAATATGGAGGAAAATATGTGGACCTGTCTTTGACGAAACAACGGGGAATTGGCGGAGGAGATACAACAAAGAGCTGTATGATATGTTGGAAATAACAACAGTAACAAGCTTCATTAAAAGCCAAAGGATACAATGGCTAGGACACATAATGAGAAGACGAGAGAATGAAATAGTTAGAGTGACATTGGAATGGAAGCCAATAGGTAAAAGACCAAGAGGTAGACCGAGAAAAAGATGGATAGACGTGGTAGAAGAAGATTTAAAAATCCTTGGAGTTGAGAATTGGAGGGAGACAGTTCAAGATAGAGACAGGTGGCGAAGTGTAGTAATAGCGGCAAAAACTCTTAGAGAGTAGAAATGCCATTAGAACAGTGCTTCTCAATCTTTTTAGTACTGCGACCCAAATTTCCCCCGAAAAATTTTTCGCGACCCACATTGTTTCACTTTTCAAAAAGTAGGTAATAAAAAACAAAATTTGTATTATATAAATATGTATACATTTTTATTAGGTATTTAATATTTTATAGGTTAATTTTATATAGTACATTAATATATTTTTACAAATTTACTTTTAATAATGAGGTGTATGCGAAGTGTGTGCTTGTTTTCTATTATGGTTAATAACAGCAATGACATCGACTTCAATTTTAGTTATTTTCAAACGTAAGGAGTTCGATAGTTTTAGCTTGTTTCGATGTTTGTTTTTGATGCCCACCAT
>NW_021771198.1:0-799 GCF_005508785.2 Acyrthosiphon pisum | reverse complement strand
TAATATTGCTGAATTTCATTAATGTGTGACTAGCTATAACAACTTGTTGTTTTCGCCTTTGGCCTACGTTTCCTGTTATTTAGGCTTACTTTATATTCCGTATTAATACCTATATTACTACAAATAAATTATACTGTATGTATAATTTATTTATTCTATATTATTTTATTTAAAACAATATTATAGCTTTTAGGTTTACTACAATCGTCACTATAATGATTTTGCGTTTATGCTTGCAGTCCATTTTCGTTATAGGGTGGCGTAGGCGTGATATTGCAAAATGTACAATAATTGTACTTAATATATTGACGTAAAGTTACAAGAATCAATTTGGAATTTCACACAAATTTAAACTAAATTAATAATTATATAGTTTGTGTATTTTTCCGTCGCCACCAAACGGTCGGCGGCAACTCCATGGTTACATGTTTGAACGTTATATTTCATTTTCAGCCACCGAAAAAGATTTTATAAAAAAAACATTTGATTATGTGAATATTTTATTTCTTATGGATACCATGAGTATATAATAATATAAAAAAAAAAGAGGGTAAGTGGATGTCGCTCTGCTGTGCAATAAGTTACAAGTGGATCACTAGATGGGTTGTATTAAATTTGAATTCAATGATATAATTTCATTGTATACGAAGAACGATTCTGAGCTGATACGCTTTGTGAGTCTGGATATTTTATATAATATTGTTATTATTTATTATAGCCTGTGAGTTGTATTAATATTTTTAAATTCGTCCCAATTTTTAACTCAGCATTAAATAACTATTGAAAAAGGTCGAAAAAT
>NW_021771197.1:14959-17070 GCF_005508785.2 Acyrthosiphon pisum | reverse complement strand
GATCATTAATTTTGGACTACTTTAAAAAGAATAATAGCTTAAACGAAAGTTGTAGAAACATGTTAGTAGAAATTATTATTTGTTATATAATAAAAAATGGCTCTACAATGACAGTTGCATTGGCAAATTCCATAGCCAATGCAATTGTTGGAACTTTTCATTCTGAAATCAAGGTAATATAAGTCTTAAGTAATTAATAATATACCTATTAAATAAATAAATTTGTATTCTGATTTATTATAGGAAATATATTTTATTAAAGACACCATTAATTCCCCAAAAGGGAAATTGTACACAAAATATTTTAACACCGTTCGATCAATGAAGCAAAGTGGATTATTATCAAAAACTCCCAAAGAAAAGTCTTCAAAACTTACATTTCGCACTATGGATAAAAACAATCGTATACTTGGTAATATAATATAATAAATTGTACACAAAAATTAGTATTTTATTCTTAAATGTTAGATGTGGAATTTCTCTGAGATAAATAGTGTAGTAGAATAGTTTGAGTGGCTAGTAAATAAAATATAACTGAAAAGAAAAAAGGCAAAATGGAGTTAAGATAATGAAATGTAGGAATAGATAGGGTTTAACTATAGTCTATAGCTATGCTGTACTATAACAAACTACCCTCTTTAAAATTCTATGCCAATCATTTTAATAATCATTATTTATATAGCTAGTGAACCCGATTCTGAAAATATATCTTCATATTTATATGACAAAGATTTAACTTGGACTGAAATTGAAGATATCTGGAGGAAAACCATCAACTTTCGGCTAAATTTTATCAAAGAAAACAACGCTGTTGAAATATTCAAGAAATGGAATCATTATACTATGCCAATGGGATATAAACTTGTAAGGTTTTAAATAGAATCTAATAAACTAATATAAGATAAGATAAAGGGGACACTCTGTACATTTTTTTAACACTTTTTGTGTGTAACTACCTCAAAATTATTTACAACAACAATGGATAGAAAATATTACCTAAAGTTTCTTAATATTCATTGTAGGATTTTAGTCATGAATATTGAATACTAAAAGTAATCCCATAATTTTTTTTGTTACACTACCCCAGTGCTGGAATAAATTGTAGCATATAGCTTAATTTTTCAATAATAATTAAAAAAAAAAAAATTAAAAATAAAATTATATATATTACTCATTAAAGTTAATAACATATTAACATAAAGATTCAAAAATAAAAATGATAGAATAATAGTACAAAATATGCATTAAATAAGTAGTATTTCTTATACTTATAATCTTATTTCATTTTTATAATAGTTAGCAAAATTTTTGTGAAATTGAGTTATTCATTAGGCACAATTTTGAAGAATCTTGAAACAATAACATGATTTTATTAGTATTTTAGAGATCATTATTACATTTTTTATTGATATTTCTAGGTTGATATTGATTTTTTAAGTTTATACCCAGAAAACACAAATTTTAATTTAATTTTTGAAGAATCTTGCAATAAACTCATTGAAGTATTGAAAGAGAGAGTAAAAGACCCTGTTAACAGACAAACTTTGACAACATTCAATAATACAATTAACGATTTGTCATCAGGTAATATTTGTAAGATTGTTAGTATAAAAATATAAATTGTACCTATTTAATATTAAATGATAGTTTATTTAAAATCTTACTAACTAAAGAACCGCTTACAACATGGTACGAGCAAACAAGGTGAAATTGGTAATGGAAATCATGGAAAACATATTACACGACACATCAAAACCGTGGACGAATTTCTTTGGGCGTGTGGAAACGCGGACCGGCGTACCCAGGTTAAAACTCCTGATAGGAATTCTGCTGGTCACGTCGGTCATCCTGCTCGTTTTTGGAACAAACGCGATGGCGTTGAGCAACGCCATCGGATTGATATACCCAGCAAAGGCGACGGTGTCGCTAATGATTTCGCCCCCGAAGAGGCAGAATTACGCTCCCGCCGCCGCCGCTGCCGAAGCCCAAAACAAAAAGTTCACGTACTGGCTTACGTTCTGCGCAGTCTTGATCGTAGAGCAGTACTGCGGATTCGTATTATTCCTATTTCCGTGGTACTTACTGTTGAGGACATTATTTTTGATATGGTG
>NW_021771197.1:12171-13113 GCF_005508785.2 Acyrthosiphon pisum | reverse complement strand
GGCAACTTCACTTATCGTGGATCACCGGTGAACTGAGGAGTGCACGCTTCAATTCAATGACTCTGGGAAGACCGAACTTTTGTTACAATTCAACTACGACGAGAGAGATCAAGCAACGAGATGAATACAGCAATTTTGTAAGCATATTTTATATAACCGTCTCCTTTGGTCTATTGGTCCATCGTAGTTAGGGAAAATAATTAAAATATAGAAGGGCGTATTATTAAATTATTATTGAAGTTATTATAAAGGGTATTATTAGAGACGGCATATATTGAAATTATTATTGAAGGGCAATTTATTGAAATTATTATTAAAGGGCATTCATTGATTATTGTTGAAGATTATTTTGTGAATTATTAAAGGGCATTTGTTGATTATTATTGAAGATTATTTTGTGAGTTATAAAAAGGCATTTATTGAGATTATTATTGAAGTTATGAATTATTAAAAGGGCATACTATATTGAGAGTTATTGTGAATTATTGAGATTATTGTTGAGATTATATTTATTGTTGATTATTGAGGGCATATTATTGAGTTCATCTTATTTATTCAAGTACAACTCCCTTGGAATTAGCTACTCCATTGTATAAAACACGTGTAGATTTTGAAGCCCATGTTTAAAGTCCCTAGCCCATGTTTAAAGTCCTTAGCCCATGTCTAAAACGCCTAGCCCAAGTAGAAGCCCCTAGTAGAATTTAAAAGACCAAATCGAATAAAATAAGTATATATAAAAAATTAATTGAGATTATTTTAAATGAGATTATATTAATAAAATTAAACGTTAAATATATTAGAGTAAAATATTAAATAAATAAATAAACAAATATTAATGAACAATAGTTCAGAAAATAACGTTAATGACGAATTTGAAACAATAGCTAGAGAAACGGTAGATAGGATAATTGAAATAATCGAAAACGAAAGTATTTAGAAATT
>NW_021771197.1:8288-9666 GCF_005508785.2 Acyrthosiphon pisum | reverse complement strand
AAAGAAAAAAGTCACGAATAAAAAAATAAACAACCCATGGTAATCACGACAACTAGCTCTGAACTTTGAAAAAATAAGCTTAGACATCGTTGGGTCACTGGTCACTACATTAGCAGGGAACACATATATATTAACACTACAATGTGACTTAACAAAATATACAATGGGTATCCCTCTCCCAAATCACCAAGCTAATACTATCGCTGAAGCATTCGTAACACATTTTGTATGCACACACGGTATACCGCGAACCATATTAACTGATCAGGGAACCGATTTTTTAAGTAAAATATTTACCGAGGTATGCAAATTATTGCAAATAAATAAGATAAACACAAGTTCTTATCACCCGGAAGCTAACGGAGCTTTGGAGAGAGCCACGGCTATAGATAATATGGTTGCGGAACGGCCTATACTAAACAACGCAATAAGCCGAGCCGGAATCTTATTGAAAAGTCACGTGACTAAAAAGATGAGCCTGTCACGCTATCTACGGCGTTTGATAGAACTAAACGGCTATAATAGTATATTATGCAGATTTGCCAGGCCAGCACTCAGCAGAGTAGCAGACCATGGTTACGGCAAAAGATATAGATATTTGATTTAATATTTTAAAAATATATCATTATGGCTAATTGTTGTGTGAAATATCCACATGAAGCTTCAAAAACCACTTTCGGGGTTCCTAAAAACATAGAGGAAAGAAATAAATGGGAAAATGCCTTAAAAACTGATCTTAAAAAAAGTTACAGAGTGTGTGCTTCACATTTTAAGGATAGTGATATAAAGAGTACTTGGGAATCTGGTGAAGGTGAAAATAAATACAGAGTAAGAATTTATTATTATTTATTTCAGTGTACCTATGTTATAATTTATAACTATTTTTCAATAAATGATAAATTGTTATTTAGATATGTCTTAAAGTTCCTAAACTTTTGGATGGAGCTATTCCTTCAGTAATAATTAAGAAGGATGAAAACTGCCAGATTGAAGCCAAAAGAAGGAAGGTAAATAAAGTATTAAATAATTGATAATATTAAGTGACTATTAAGTTTAAATATTGATTTACTTATTTTATAATATATTACCTATATCCATAAATAATAATATTTAATTTAACAATTAACAGATTGAAATAGACTTGTACACAAATATTTTGAGAAATAAGTGCTTCATTAATTTACCTAATCATTGGTTTATTGATATTGTGGATGTATATGAAAGTAAAACTGAGATGGTAGTATCAATTCATAAACTTAGCCCATTGCAATTACATTTTACAGGGTTTATTGAAAAAAGAATAGTTATAACTAAAGGTTATATAAATTAATGCTATACTTATTTATATTTATAGTGTTCGAGATACTTAATAATTAGT
>NW_021771197.1:6608-8238 GCF_005508785.2 Acyrthosiphon pisum | reverse complement strand
TCACGGAACTACAATTTACATTTGAAAGGTAATTGCATTTAGAATCACTACAACAAATAAGCGCTAGAGCGTAAATTTCCAGCTGTTTAATACTGATAATGGAGATTCATTTCGGTAGACACTTTTCTAGATTCGATGGGCAACCATACTATCTTTAATCGTGACCTATACCTATACTAACTACTTAGTACTTACCTAGTCAAAACACCTAGTACTATACAAAATATATCTTTTTTTGAAATAACGTACAATGTAGGCTCAGTGACGAGTAAATAACGAATGACAAAAGTAGTGCAAGCAGCACTTTGGTCACAGACAAAACTTCAGATATGATTCAAAACTGACGCAGGTTCTGACATGTTTGATCGGTGTACGGACTTGCGTGATTTTCACTATATTTCAATAACAAATTTCGGGAGTAACATGTTACTATAAAATCACGTGTCATATCACGCGTCGGATCACTCATCATGTTACTTTGGTGAGCCCTGTGTTTGCGCCCAAACAATATTTGTAATTTTTGTGTTAATGTGGTAACGCTGCGCTCCACTGTTGCAGCACCGGTCGGCAGTGAAGCCTAGCTGTTGTTTGCGACCAACCAGCAGTGTGGCCTTCGTTATCACACATTCGTATTATCGTTATCCGTCTTGTGATTAACCGTTTTTGTGATATCCAAAATATATTATCGTGAGTTTTCCTACTTTTTCGTCGTGTTCATAATGTTTTTTTTTATACTTCATCGTTCTTCTTTTGCCGTCACTCGAGCTGTACGGTGTTCCAGCCAGTGTCGAAACGTGTAACTCCAAAGTGCAAAAACCTCATTTCACATTTCATCGTCATTTTGTCAATCGTTTGTTTCATGTTGTGATTTGCTTCTGTAAGTATTGTTCATAGCCACAACATTGTGCTCTTTTAATATTATTTTCCACATTCAGGGCTGACAGCGGCATACTTATAGAAGCACGTGGTTCATTTGTTGTTGGTGAATTATATGTTAGTGAATTGTTGCACGGCTGAGCTGGTGGCTCGTTAGTCGCACGCTCTTGGGATCTTCACATATTTTAGTATTATATTGTATTTTTTATTGTGAGAATTTGTGTATCCCAAGACGGTAGCGTTCTGGTTTGAAGCCGCTAACGGACACCAGCACACAGGTAATCAGCTGACGAGCTGCATATTATTATTATACACAATTATACATATTGCCTATTATTATTATACACAATTATACCTACATATTATACACTATCATACACATTGCAATACAAAGACTTCATGAATGATTAAAGAAACAGTGTTATTATTTTATATTATCCTTATATTATCACCTCTTTATTATAAGTTTAATAGAGATATCTACTCAGCGTAGGGGAGTACCGTATCCGCTATGGAGAGGACGTTGGTTGCGCGCACACCCTGCGCCTAAGTTTTACAAACTTGATTGATTCTAAACGTAACTGAATTGCTTTTGAATGAAGATGATAACTTATTTGATAAAGAAGTAAATGTTTCCAAGACAAGCGAAGGAAATAGTAGTATATTACTCGACTCTAAGAAGTCGTCACTGATGATAACATTTACTGAACAACGTTGAAACTAAAGGTACCTATTAAATTAATTTTAAAGTAGC
>NW_021771197.1:1934-6558 GCF_005508785.2 Acyrthosiphon pisum | reverse complement strand
AATATTTATAACTCATATACTACTCGTCCCAATTTCGATTTTCATGTATCAAAATATTAAGAAAAATATTCTGCTTTGGAATAAAAAATTAAAACCCTATGTTGTCATTCAAAAAAGTAAAAAACTTATAAAAATGTAAGGATAAAAAATATTTAAAAATATAATTTTTTAAGAAAAACGTTGTTTTATAAGCGACTTGAAAGTATGTAAAAAAATATTTTAAAAAAAACTTACACTTTTTGAAATAATGAGTGTTGTTTGATAAAAGAATCACCCTCTATATATATTAAAATGCATAAAAAAAATAATAAAAAATGAACGTACCATCTGTTCGTTCGCCAGCTGAGATATTTTCTTCTTGGCTTAATAACGTGCTATAAAAGCCTCGTCTTGGTGTATTTGATAGCTATAATATATATATGGTATTATTTTTAATTATATATATATATAAATAATTTAACTTACCATTTCATCAAACTCCCCATTCGATAAAAAATCAATGAATCCTGCTGATATGTCTGGTGTATTTATAGTAGACACTTGGCTTGACGACATTTTAAAATAATTTATACACTACTTATGACTTGGTAAAAAATCGGGTAAAGACTGATGCAGTGGCGTTTCGAAGGTATTATTTTGGAACAATTGCTCCTTCAAAATTGTTGGTTGGTGGGTGCTCCCCCTGCCACAAAATACCTTGTCACCTAGGAGACTAGGTATATCGTAGAAATATCATATCCGATTATACAAATCGTTACAAATGTACGCATATTTTGTAAATTTTTAATTTAAACTTTTTTACTGAGTTGGAAATGCCGTTATAAACATCAAGGGGGGGTGGGTGGGTGGGTGGGTAGCTTGTATACATTTTTGCTCCTCTCAAAAAATGAGTTCAACACGCCACTGAACTGATGAAAGGGTGGTCATTCGGCGGTGACAAACCGTGTAATGTGTGTGTGTATGTGTGTGTGTGCGTGCACACGCGCGTGTTTTGTATGCATTACAAAACACATGCATTACATACACAAATATTTTTTTAAATAATTACTTTCCGGCACTTATTAATAGATTATGATAATGACAATGTGATAACGCAGGATAGAGTTGTGCGACGGTTGCAGCGACGGTATACCTGTGCACGTAAAATAATATGTTAATATGATAACTGATATGGTATGTTATATGTGATAAACTGATAACGTTCACCGGCATAAATAGCACAGAACAAACAGAAGGGAATCCTAAGGCTCATCGAAAAACCGTCCAACATTTCTAGATTTTAAACGTGCTGCCACGTACCGAGAAATTCCCTTTTTTATAAGTTTTCTGTGGTTTGTAGCTACACTGTTAATCTGCAATTCCACTCATAACAACAACAATAACACATGGCTAACACGTCTATCAGTTTTTGAACGAATAAAGTGTTACACGATATAAAGAAAAAAAGGCAAATTCCCTGTATGTTTGCGCCCAAACAATATTTGTAATTTTTGTGTTAATGTGGTAACGCTGCGCTCCACTGTTGCAGTACCGGTCGGCAGTGAAGCCTAGCTGTTGTTTGCGACCAACCAGCAGTGTGGCCTTCGTTATCACACATTCGTATTATCGTTATCCGTCTTGTGATTAACCGTTTTTGTGATATCCAAAACATATTATCGTGAGTTTTCCTACTTTTTCGTCGTGTTCATAATGTTTTTTTTTATACTTCATCGTTCTTCTTTTGCCGTCACTCGAGCTGTACGGTGTTCCAGCCAGTGTCGAAACGTGTAAGTCCAAAGTGCAAAAACCTCATTTCACATTTCATCGTCATTTTGTCAATCGTTTGTCTCATGTTGTGATTTGCTTCTGTAAGTATTGTTCATAGCCACAACATTGTGCTCTTTTAATATTATTTTCCACATTCAGGGCTGACAGCGGCATACTTATAGAAGCACGTGGTTCATTTGTTGTTGGTGAATTATATGTTAGTGAATTGTTGCACGTCTGAGCTGGTGGCTCGTTAGTCGCACGCTCTTGGGATCTTCACATATTTTATTATTATATTGTATTTTTTATTGTGAGAATTTGTGTATCCCAAGACGGTAGCGTTCTGGTTTGAAGCCGCTAACGGACACCAGCACACAGGTAATCAGCTGACGAGCTGCATATTATTATTATACACAATTATACATATTGCATATTATTATTATACACAATTATACATCTTGCATATTATTATTATATACATCATTATACATATTGGTACACATTATTATACATTATACATTGTATTGCTACACATTATTATACCTACATATTATACACTATCATACACATTGCAATACAAAGACTTCATGAATGATTAAAGAAACAGTGTTATTATTTTATATTATCCTTATATTATCACCTCTTTATTATAAGTTTAATAGAGATATCTACTCAGCGTAGGGGCGTACCGTATCCGCTATGGAGAGGACGTTGGTTGCGCGCACATTTTGGTGACCTCGACGTGATCTGTTTCTTGAGTCATTTGTGTTGGTTTTTTTATTGCAAAATCTCTGAGTTGTATAAGCAGTATTATCATAATTAGGTTTATGTATTAATGCTAGTTGTACTTATGTTGCATACCTAACACTTGTTGAAATTATTACTTTTCTTTATATTATATTCAATCACTATAGCTTTTCAACATGACAGCTGCTGAATTGAAAAAACTAGTCAAGAAAAGATCTTCAATCAAATCTTCAATTAATGCCATTAACAACTATGTCAAAAAGTTCAATAAAGATACCCAATCTATCCGTCAACTTCAAATTCGAATTACTTCCTTAAACCAATTCATCAGTGATTTTAATATTACTCAACAAAGCATCCAAGATCTTGACTTAGGAGATGAAGAAGAAGAAGAGCGATTGGTGTTCGAAGAAAGCAATTTCACACTACTTGCTACAATGGAAGACCTCATCTCTGAAGCCAACACCACTTCAGTTCAAAACAACTCAAATACTTCATATATTTCAAGTGGAGAATCCTTGAGACTACCGACAATTGAACCACCAACTTTTAATGGAAATCTAGAGAATTGGCCATCATATATCGACACGTTTAACTCATTATTTCACAACAATAAAAACTTAGATGATGTACGACGCCTTCACTATTTGAAATCAGGTCTATCTGGTCCTGCAGCGGACATTGTCAAGAATTTTGCCATTACAGCTGAAAACTACAGTGTGGCTTATGGTGAACTGGTACGCCAATATGATAATAAAGGCTTAACAATACAAACTCATATCCGGTCACTTCTCATGACGCCAAAAGTCAACGTTCCTTCAGCTGCAGAACTCAGAAATTTACATAACCATGTAGCGTCTCATGTCCGTGCTCTCAAGGCCCTGGGACAGCCAGTACAGCACTGGGATGCATGGCTTGTGACGCTAATCTGTGGTCAACTCGATGCTACTACTGCAGGTGAGTGGCAACTTCGCCAAGATCATAAGGATTTACCCTCGTATCAGCAAATTGAAGCATTTCTATCTAAGCGTGTAGTTGCTTATGAAGTTGGTCTTGCATCAAATTCTATAACTGAAAAACCACTACGTTCTAAAGTTAACAATAACAGCAAAACATTTTTTACTCGTCCTGCTGAGAGTAAGGCGTACAAATGCCCCATATGTTCTCAGCAACACAGAATCTATTCGTGTGAGCGTTTCTCCCAAATGTCTATTGCCGAAAGAAAAAATGCTGCTTGGAATGCAAAGTTATGTTTCAATTGCTTAAATTATGGACATCAACTTAAAGATTGTCGGTTATCATCCTGTCCAAAATGCAATCAGCGACACAACTCGAAACTGCATGATGATACTCAGTCCTCTGATGCATCAAACCAACCGTCCTGTTCTGAACCATCCAATGATAAGCATGCACAGATAACTGTACCATTCACAGGCTCTGTTAATGTGCAAGATTCACATGCTAAGTTAAACATAATGTTGTCAACATCCCTAGTAAATGTCCAAAGCAATGATGGAAAATGGCAAAAGTGCAGAGCTGTGTTGGAATTCTGGCTCACAGCTTAAATTTCATTACTAAAGAGTGTGCCAAGAGGCTAGGATTATATCATTCCAGTAATGTTCAACAATGTATCTCTGGTGTCGGCACGATGGCCTCTTCAGTCTCACGCTCATATTCAACAGTCATTTCTTCTCGGGTCTATGAACATCAGCTAAACGCTATTCTGTATTCATTACCTTCAATTGTCAATGCGCTGCCGTCTCGTATGATTAATCGTAGCAAATTGATTTTGCCAAATCACATCAATGATAAACTTGCTGACCCGAGTTTCCATGCACCAGGCAACATTGACTTACTTCTTGGATCAGAAATATTTTTCAATATATTAGGTAATGAAAAATGGATTCTCTCAGATCTTGCTTCCTTACACCTCACACAATTTGGCTGGATAGTGGCAGGAAAGTTGCCAATTACTCAGCAATGCTATTCACCTTTCTCAATCAACATGCTCTCTAGTTCAGGGCTTTCGTTTTTCACCAGTAAGGCTACACAGCGAACATCAGAAGAAACAAATGCAGAAAAACATTTTCAATCAACATTCAAGCGAAATCCTGATGGTCGATTCTTGGTC
>NW_021771197.1:0-1834 GCF_005508785.2 Acyrthosiphon pisum | reverse complement strand
AAATTACCATTGCAACAGGACCCCAAGGTCCTGGGAAATTCCTGTTCAATGGCTCAAAGGCGTTTTTTCAACCTAGAAAAACGATTTGCAAAAGACCCTTCGCTTGCAATGCAGTACAAGTCATTCATGGACGAGTATCTAGAATTGGATCACATGGAACTTGTCGATGAGTCCACTGATCTCCCTACGTACTATTTGCCACACCATGCTGTGTTTAAAGCTGACAGTTCAACAACTAAGATGCGAGTGGTGTTTGATGGTTCAGCTGCCGCTTCATCTGGCCTTTCATTAAATTAAATATTGCTAAAAGGCCCTAAGGTTCAACCAGACATCATACAAATACTGTGGCGGTTCCGTTTATTTAATACAGCCATTACCGCAGATGTTGCAAAAATGTATAGGCAGGTTTTGATGTCCCCCGATGACAGTGAATTGCAACGAATTTTATATAGAGCTAGTCCTGATCAACCGTTGAAGCATTATAAGCTAAAAACAGTTACATACGGCACTAAATCAGCTTCATTTCTGGCCACTCGCTGTTTGGTACAACTTGCCGATGAATGTGATGACCCACAAATAAAAAGGGTTATTGGGCAAGATTTTTATGTTGATGATCTGATCAGTGGAGCTCAATCTGAACTAAAGTGCTTCGAAATATACAATCAACTTCAAGCAAGACTAGGAAAGGCTGGTTTTGCTCTGAGAAAGTGGTGTTCAAACTCCACAGCATTGTTGGAACGTATCCCTAATGCTCACGATGATCCTAACTTCATGGTGGCATTAAGTGAAAATGATGTAATCAGCACACTGGGTCTCATGTGGCAACCTACCACTGATAGTTTTCGATTCACTTTAAAAGAATGGTCACCACCAGCTTCCATGACAAAGCGCAGTCTCCTTTCAGACATTAATAGCGTATACGACCCAATTGGTCTAATAAGTCCTGTTTTAATCAAAGGAAAAATTTTCATTCAACAGCTATGGAGCTTAAAAATGAGCTGGGATCAAGTATTATCAGAAGATTTGCAATCCAGATGGTCTAACTTTTATTCGAATTTGCAGTCCCTTGCTTTCTTATCCATACCCCGTAAAGCTGTATGCGACCAAAATGCACCTATTCAAATCCACGGCTTCAGTGATGCGTCTCAAGAGGCTTTTGGTGCGTGCGTATATCTGCGCTCCATAGATAGTACTGGCTGCATTCAGGTCACCTTATTTACTTCCAAATCCAGAGTCGCACCTATTCATCCAACAACTATCCCACGTCTGGAACTATGTGGTGCGCTCCTATTAGCAGAGCTGGTCAACGACGTCAAGACTGAATTAAAATTGTTAGGCATCCAAGTAGACATATCCTCCACATATCTCTGGTCTGATTCTACCATTGTAATCGCATGGATAAAAAGTCAAAGTTTGTTTCAAGCATATGTTGCAAACCGATTAAGCCGTATATGTGACGTGTCAGAGCCAGAGCAATGGTATCATGTTTCAACACAAGATAACCCGGCAGATCTCATAACCCGTGGAGCTGAAGCAAAACCATTTTCTCGGTGCGCTTTATGGTGGAATGGTCCTGAGTGGCTATGCTTATCTCCAAGCCATTGGCCTTCTACCCCTCCATTGCCATCAAACATGCCAGAAGTTCGTACCATTAAGCTGGCATTAGCTGCTATGACAATTGATGTGGATATGTGGATATCAAAAAGGTACTCCAGCTGGGTTACCCTTCTAAGGATAACGGCATTGGTGCAACGGTTTTTGTACAATTGCCGGTCAAGTCTTTCAAACACAGAGCGTAAATCCGGCTTCATCTCTTTGGAAGAAATGAGCAGAG
>NW_021771196.1:0-2597 GCF_005508785.2 Acyrthosiphon pisum | reverse complement strand
GATCAATCAAAACTTGAAAATATATATTTGGCAGCTTTAATAAAAGCTGTAGACATGAAAGACTTTGGCAATGATTTGTGTTTGAATAAGTTAATATACCAAATAAATGACTTAGAAGTAAATGGTATCGTTATTGACACTCCATGTGGAGTATTTTAGGATTATTTCTTGGTGACAACTTGGGATTAAACAGTATTTGTGAATTTAGTAAGTCATTTTCAGCAAATTATTTTTGTAGGTTTTGCAAAGCTGATAAATCTTTAACACGACATCTATTCAAAGAAAATAGTTTATTACTCCGCAATTCTATTAATTATGCAGAAGATGTTAGGGTTAATGATTCAAAGCAAACAGGGGTGTATAAAGAATCAATTTTAAATAAAATAATATCCTTTCATGTTACAAGTAACTATAGTGTAGACTTAATGCATGATATTTTCGAAGGAATTTGCCATTATAATATGTGCCATATAATAAACTATTATACTGATATTGTTAAGATATTTTCACTAGAATTATTAAATTATAGAAAACAAAATTTTAATTATGGGCCTATAGAATTTGGCAATATTTCACCTATTATCAAACAGGCTCACTTAAAAAACTTCCACTTGAAAATGTCAGCCAGAGAGATGATGACGTTTGTTTTTTATTTTTCATTAATGGTAGGTGATTTGATTCCGGAAGATGACACTATATGGATTTTTTTCTTAAATTTCCTTGAGATTATTGAAATTTTACTTTCAAGTCAGTTTTCTAATGGATCAATATTGCATTTACAGAGACTTATTGAAAAGCATAATTCTGAATATGTTTCTTTATGATACCTTAAAGCCTAAGCACCATTTATTAGTGCATTATCCAACTGTTATAAAGAATTCTGGTCCTCCTAAACATTTTTGGTGTTTTAGGTTTGAAGCCAAACTATATGCTATATAAACTATATATAAAAGAAATTATATGCACATGCAATAACGTCCAGAAAAAATATAACCCTGTCTTTGGCTAAAAAATTCCAATACAAATATGCATATCAAATTCTAAATTCTAGTCCTATGATAATCAATGAAATCCATATTAAAAGTAGTAATTACAATGAACTTATTTTCAGAGTTTTAAATTTAACAAGTGACCAATTTTTATGCTACTCACAAATTCAATTTAAAGGTACTACCTACAAAATAGGTTACTTTTTAACGAGATTTATTGAGGAAGTATGTTTATATGAGATTTTAAAAATTATTATAGTTAAAGCTAGTTTCAAAGTGCAGTTTATTGTGCAACAAATTGAGATCGATTTTTTTAACTCTCTTTTAAAAGCATACCAAGTAAATAAAGCAAAGAGCATCATATTAAAAACTATTCTGACTCCAGATGTCTGTAATGGACCACCAGTAAATATAAATGAATCTGTTAGTGGTAATTTAATGCTGAGGGTAAAAGAGTATTATTCAGATTAATATTAATATTAGTACTATTTAGTTATTATTATTATTTTCTATCTTTTTCTATTAATTTTTAATTTTATAAGTATATTTAGTGGGTAGAAGCAGATATGAACATATTATTATGTTTTTTTATTATTAATTTTTTTTATTTTATTATTTAAATAATTAAATAGATACATTTGTAAAAAAGGTTATCAATATAGATTCTTAAATGTATTATAAACTTTAATGACAAAAAATATTAAATAAAGTGTTTATACTAATAAAATAACTTTGTACACTATTTTTATCATGTTCAAAATTGCTCAATATTATGCTTTGTTTAAACATAACCCAATAGCAAACTTAATTAATTTAAAAATAATTATACAATTTGTATAAGCTATGTTCAATAAAAACCATAAATATTATTAAAAAAAGGTTAATTCTATTGTTGAATTTAATAAATATATTAATTAATTGAATAGAAATATTATTTTTGAATTTTAACAGTCTTCACTATTACTTAATCCTAAATAATTTTTCATATGTGTACATCATTAAAACATTTATTACATATTTTAGAACATCAACATGGACGACTCGGTAAATGAATTTGGTGTAAATGAAGTTAATTACAGCATTGCAGATTTAACCAATAACCATTCCATCATGAATATAAATTCCTCTCAAATAGCAAATATTATATGTGATAATAACTTATCTCAAAACTTCACAACTCCATCTCTTCACAGCCCATTTTCAGACCTTCATTATGATGAAGAGTTGATGAATTTGCTTATAGAATGGAACTTAGAATCAGTATATACAACTTGCATTGGTAAAATTTTTAAAATTTAAAATATCATGTTTCAACTAAATGTTTCACTTTAATATTTTTAGAAAAACAAATTGATTTGGAAGCTTTACAGTTCATGCAAGACCATCACTTTCCAATGGTAGTATCAAACTTTTCACCAGGAATACAGATAAAATTTGAATATCGTGTAAAAAAATATCAACAATCGTTTCAACTAAATAAGGAACCACCAACATCGAACAAGTTATCTATTATTCAAAACATTAATAGTCAAATATCCCATACAAATAATGACATATCCAAAAATACAGTGTTTCAATTACACAGTGTTTTAACAAGTAATCCAAATG
>NW_021771195.1:2987-8420 GCF_005508785.2 Acyrthosiphon pisum | reverse complement strand
GATACATGAAATTTTGACTGAATGTTTACATTTCCATTTTCTATACACGATAAAATTTTCAAAATATTTTGACTTATTTTGAGCTCTTTACGGACATTGTCAGTTTTCATTTTTTTTTAGTTTTTTTTCTAAAAATATCAATAAAATTTTATTTGTTGGATAAAAAAGCTTGAAAATTTAATAGAAGGCTCTTAGTATATTGTTTCAAAGGCAAATGAAAAATATTAAAAATCGTTAGTCACAGTTTTTTTTTATAAGCATTTAAAGTTCAAAAAATGACAAAATATGGAAAAATCACGAAAATTTGCAAATTATTTCGAGTTAGAAATTCATAAAAATTTTTCTTTTTAAATCTAAGATATGAAAATGTAATACAAGATTCCTTATAAGATTGTCTACCTTTATCAAATAAAAAATATCTATAAAGAAGTCAAATTAAATTTTTATGATCGTTTGAAATTCAAATTTTTACAACATTGGATATTCACTCGATTTCTCATGTAGCGATTTCCTTATTTTGTTCTAATTCAAAAACGAATAACTGCAGATACATGAAATTTTTATTGAATGTTTATATAAGCATTTCCTATACACCATACAATTTTGAAAATATTTTGACTCTTTTTGAGCTTTTTACGGACATTTTCAGTTTTAAAATTTTTTAGTTTTTTTTTCTATAAATATCAATAAAGTTTTATCTGTTGGGCCAAAAAGTGTATAAATTTAATACAAAGCTCCTGATATATTGTTACAATATCAGTTGAAAAATATTAAAAATACATAGGCACAATTTTTTTTTATAAGCATTTAAAGGTCAAATTTTGATAAAATTTATCAAATTTTAATTTGAAAAATTATTTTGTAGTTAAAAATTAATAAAATGTTCAATTTTTGTATCTAAGAATTGAAAATTTAAAACAAGATTCCACATAAGTAATTAATTCTGTTACCAAAAAATCTAAAAAATACATTTACACAGTTTATTTTTATAGTCATTTTAACTACAAATTTGGACGAAATTACATATTAAAAACCTAGGATAACTATTTTAGTTATTTTGTTGTGATTGTATAATATTATTCGTGGGTACTTGAAACTTCTAAAGTATACTATTATATATCTATGATTTTACCACGGTTTTTTGTTGATGTATAACGCGTTATAACTTATAAGTACCTAATAGATATTATGATATGATTAATTTGGAATTTATTATAGGTACCTATTATAGGTCAATTTTTTTTTAATACCATAGATAAGTATATATTATATGTCTAATACATAGACTGATATACCGTCTCCGCTCAGAATCGTTTTTCTTATACAGTGATATTATATCATTGAATTCAAATTTAATACTGTCCATTATACAGTGACCCACTTCTAACCTACTGTACAGCAGAGCGACATCCACTTACCCACCTTTTTTTTCATGAATGTCAATAAACTTTATTTGTTGAGTAAACATACTTGAAATTTAATACAGGCTCCTACTATATTGTTTTAATGACATTTGAAAAATATTACAAATCCTTAGTCACAGTTTTTTTTATTAGCATTTAAAGTTCAAAAATTGACAAAATATGTAAAAATCACGAAAATTAGCAAATTATTTTTAGTTAAGAATTTGTAAAAATTTTTCTTTTTAAATCTAAGATTTGAAAATGTAATACAAGATTCCTCATAAAATTTTCTACCTTTATCAAAAAAAAACAAATTTCTACAAAAAAGTCAAATTACATTTTTACGAGCGTTTGAAATTCATATTTTTACAGCATTTGATATTCGCTCGATTTCTCATGTGACGGTTTTCTTATTTAATTGTAATTAAAAAACGAATTACTGTAGATATTTGAAAATTTTACTGAATGTTAATATTTTCATTTTTTATACACCATACAATTTTGAAAATATTTTGACTTTTTTTGAGCTGTTTACGGACATTTTCAGTTATCAATTTGTTTAGTTTTTTTTTCTATAAATATCAATAAAATTTTATTTGTTGGATAAAAAAGCGTGAAAATTTAATGCAAGGCTCCTGATATATTGTTACAAAAGCAGTTGAAAAATATTAAAAATACATAGGCTCAATTTTTTTTTATAAGCATTTAAATATCGAATTTTGACAAAATTTATCAAATTTAACTTTTAAGATTCAATAATAATTTTGTAGTTAGAAATTTATAAAATGTCCAACTTTTATATCTAAGGATTGAAAATTCAAAACAAGATTCCACGTAAGTAGTTAATTCTGTTACCAAAATATCTAAAAACACATAAGCACAGTTTATTTGTATACTCATTTTAAGTTCAAGTATGGACGAAATTACATGTTAAAATACCTACCTAGGATAACTATTTAAGTTATTTTGTTGCGATTGTATAATATTATTCGTGGGTACTTGAAACTTCTAAAGTATACTATTGTAACGTGCCTACAACTGCGCAACTACTGATGGAAGTATAGAAATGAATTACGAAAATGAATTGTAGTACTTGTATTTATTAAATCTTTAAAATATTATTATTTAATAAAAAAAATGTCTAAGTCCAATAAATGTATAATAAAACTGTGGGTCAGCGAGATGTGACTATGTATTTAGTGAGACTGTTCTTCTTGGGTCTCGTTGTTCGTCTGATGGACGCTTGTCCACCAGCTCTCCTCGATGGGTATCTGTCCCTGTCCCTTCTATTATTTCAGATGACCATACATGGTCATCTTGCGGTTTAGGCCTAGCGTGAGATGCCGTCGTACGCCGTCGCACGCTGGCACACGCCGGATGTCTAACATATATTTATTGTTGTTGCAAAGTTTGTGGTGTTATTTAATATAACAACACAAATCCTAGTTTATATTATTTTAGAATTATTTATATACGTAGTCATATATCTAGTGCCAAACGCCGCTCATGGTCACGCGCTATTACACTACGCGATACCATTGATATTATTACGCGAGCGCTCGCTCGCGTATTATATTTATATTTACGCGGCGCGTATACTATATGATTACGTACATTTATAATGTGATTGATAGCAAATTAGTAAGTAAATAGTTAAGATAGTCACAGATCGCTACACTATTATATTATATCTATGATAGGTAGTTGTTTGCGCCGGGAACGACAACAATAAAATATAGGTCGTGCGCCCGGTCACTAAAATACTTCGTGCGCTGTACCACTACCACACATCGACCGACCTGTATATCTGTGTGTATATATTATGTATAGCACTTAACAGGAAGTGGACAGGTTCGCCGAACAAGTCCTGTAAGTGCTAGTGTGTGGTTGGTGTGTAAGTGTGTATATGTATTTGTGTATAAAATGGCAACACGTTTGAGGTAAATAATAAGTCGCTGTATAATACACGACGTCAATAATAATCAATTTTACAAATATTATATAAAAATTACAGCAACACAATAATATTATAATAATAATATGGCAAGCTATTTGACCTGCTAAAGAATGTAATAATAAAAATTCACGTAACTTGGCGGTACACTGCTGGCCAGCTGCTACCCTTGCCTAAATAATTTGGGTCCACATTGGTGGTCATTAAATACAATAATGATAAATACACTTCACAACAATAAATAAAATTATAATATTGTTAGGTACTATATGAAATAACGGTCGCGATTAGCGGGTACGCATACAATGTAGTACAACGACACCCGGCCGATATACTGTAATATAAATAATAATAATGTTATGATCGGCGATTCGCGCCCACAGCACAACGAATTTGTAACAAAAAGGTGATTCGCGCCCGCAAAACACGACTTGGTCTCAGGGCCGCATTTAAGGGGGGGCCCTGGGTACAACTGCCCCAGGCGCCAGTATTTTAGGGGCGCCAAAATGTTGTGGCCAGAAATATGTTTACTTGTGAATTATTAAAATAAATTGTATAATTTTAATTATTTTAATAACAGTATTATATATATAGTATATTAATATTATGCTGTTTGACATTTTTTTAATTAATATTAATTTGCATAGTTTTATATAGTTTTATTTTATTTATTCATGAAATATCTACAACCTACTTAAATATGTTAAAAAAAAAAAACAATTTATATGATGAATTATAAGCAAGGTTTAGGTGACATAAATTCAAATGTATCTTTGCGGAGAGAGGATCAAGCGATTAATAAACAATATTTGTAAAAAAAGCACACATTGTAAAACAAATATTCTTTTCTGTGCTCAAAATCTAAAAGGTTAATGAGGATCTATCTTCCATATTTTCCGTGGGTAGGCCCCTTAGGGGGAAGCAATTTTTTTCACCGGAGCTTAGGGGGCGCCAATTTTTTTTTGCACCGGGGCGCAAAATGTCTAAATGCGGCACTGCTTGGTCTTAAAAAAGGGCGATTCGCGCCTGAAAAATAGCTTTTACTTATTCCGCGCTTCAGCTATACGGAACGTAGGGGAGACTGGATACAATAATTGTAACATGCTACAATTGTAACACGGGCAATAAGTTATTCAATAATCAATATAAAAATCTCAAACAAATTTAGCAGTTGGCCATCTGTATAACAATCGATGTTTGCTTATCAAAATTATGATAACTAGGTAACTTTTTGGAAAAAAAAATTAAATGTGTTTTTGATAACAGATTGTAAATAAAAATCATACACTTACTTTTTTATTTGAGTCCATAATTTTAATTATATGTTTGGCTATAGTTATTTTGATATACACCAAAAGTAGTGTAGTTTTTTTTGGTTCAGGTCTTAACACTCTAACTAGTCAGTATTTTTTCTAATACTTAAGTATTTACAAAAATATTAAAGGGGCACAAATGTAACAGTCACCTTCAGTGATACACTGTTGCACCTATTTTATTTTAATTTATTTAAATTAAATTATTTTATGTTATTCAAATCATATTATACTATACATATTTAATAATTTAAAAGTAAAAAGTTATATAACAATTTGTTATTTGAGATAATCTGTTTACCAAAGTTATATTTTATTTTAATTAAAGGTTATTATGCTATAATTGTTTTAACAATTTAAAAGTCAAAAATTATATTACTATTTAAGGTAATCTGTTTACCAAAGTTATGTTTTATTTAATTTAAATGTAACTGTTATATTTTATATGTTTTACAATAATATAAAAAAGTAAAAATCATGTATGTTACATCTGTCCCTAGTGCTGTTACTATTGTACCCTGTATCGGGTACAATTGTAACATATTTCTTTTCTTTCTATATTTATATCTATTCAAAATCATGCGGAAATAAAGATTCAATACACACATATTTTGAAAGGTAACAACTTACTTTACTAATTGAATGTAAAAACGATTCAAAAAATTTTGAATTTTGGCAGAAATAAATAATTTTATGAAAAATGTTACAATTGTACCCAGTCCCTCCTACTACTTGCTCGGGCGACCGTGCTAATTCACCCGGT
>NW_021771195.1:1038-2937 GCF_005508785.2 Acyrthosiphon pisum | reverse complement strand
CACACATATTTTGAAAGGTAAACAACTTACTTTACTAATGAATGTAAAAACGATCAAAAAATTTTGAATTTTGGCAGAAATAAATAATTTTATGAAAAATGTTACAATTGTACCCAGTCCCTCCTACTACTTGCTCGGGCGACCGTGCTAATTCACCCCGTTCTAGCGAGCCGGTGATGGATGATGGCGCGTATGCGATCGTGCGTAATCTACATATATTATATAACTCACAGCTGACAATTATACAAAAATAAAAACAATGTTAATTTAGATTTAATACAAATAAAAACAAATAATATGTTGTGTGCGCGCGCGCGCGTGTGTGTGTGTGTGTGTGTGTGTGTGTGTGCCGTCGGCCGATGTGTCGTCGATCCACGAAGCACCACGACCGACCATCTAAATCGGCGGCGGCGCAAACACTAGTATCACGGTTTGTTGTTGATGTATAACGCGTATAAGTACCCAATAGATATTGTGATATGATTAATTTGGAATTTATTACAGGTACCTATTATAGATCATTTTTTTTTTTAATACCATAGATAAGTATTATATGTCTTATACCTAGACTGACATACCGTCTCCGCTCAGAATCGTTTTTCTTATACAATGATATTATATCATTGAATTCAAATTTAATATCATCCATTTTTTTTTTAAATTTTATTGAAAAAATTACCAAATTAAAATGTTTTTTTCTTAATAGTTAACATATTATACATAATTTATATTATAATGTCTTCATATAACATCCATTCAGAAAATATTTTAAATACTTTTAAGATTTAAAACAAGCAATAAATAAGCAGTGAAACATATTAGCATATATAAGTGAATGACATATTAAATTAAAATTAAGTTATTTTAAATATACGGTTTAAACACTGTTTTAAACTGTTTAAAACTAAAGCAATTTATTTTGTTTAAAATATTGTTTAAACAAAAAATAATTTTCAAAAACAATAAGCAGTTAATAATATTATAATTATTTATAAACATATCTTTATAATAATTATTATAATATTCAACAATCAAAATATATTTGCGTAGTGTATTATATGCGTAATATTACTATTTAATAACACCAGTAGTCCGTACGATCTATTTATAGGAAACGTTCTATATATTTTGAGAAAATGAATTAAAAATATAATTTATTTGATAAACTTTCTATGTAATTTACTCGTGACTTAAACTTAAAACTTCTGAAAATTAGGGGTCAAAGATAATGTCAAGGTGTAAAATTAAATATTATATTATTTGTTTACGTCCAATACCAGCATTGTAATAGACATATGTAAGTATATAGGTAATAATAAAAATAATGATTTTTTTAGATTCTGAGTGGAACGATGAATGTATTGATTTTACAATGATGTGTGTTTTTTTATTTTTTTAATTTTTTATTTTTTTATTTATTTTTTTATTTTTTATTTTTTTTGTGTCTGTGTACACGATAAGTAGTCGAAATAATGCTACGATTTTCAACTTCAGTATCTTGTTCGATCAGAAAGTGAATATCGTTGGTGCATTGGGGAGGTCAAAATTTAATTTTCCCAGTAGTTTTCAAAAGCGACGGGAAAAACAAAAGAAAAATTAAGGAAAAACGGGAATTTTTACGCAAAATCGATTTTTCACAAAATTGAATTTGGTTTTTGGTGTAACTTTAAAAAAAATGACCGTAGATACATGAAATTTCGACTGAATGTTTATCTTAGTATTTTCTATACACCATAACATTTTCAAAATATTTTGATTTATTTTGAGCTCTTTACGGACATTTTCATTTTCCATTTTAGATTCTGAGTGGAACGATGAATGTATTGATTTTACAATGATGTGTGTTTTTTTATTTTTTTATTTTTTTATTTTTTTATTTTTATAAATTGAGATCATACA
>NW_021771195.1:0-988 GCF_005508785.2 Acyrthosiphon pisum | reverse complement strand
GAGGCTGTTTACGGACATTGTAAGTTTTCAAATTTTTTTAGGTTTTTTTTTCTATAAATATCAATAAAGTTTTATCTGTGGGCCCAAAAAGTGTATAAATTTAATACAAAAGCTCATGATATATTGTTACAATATCAGTTGAAAAATATTAAAAATACATAGGCACAATTTTTTTTATAAGCATTTAAAGATCAAATTTTGACAAAATTTATTAAATTTTTAATTTGAAAAATTATTTTGTAGTTAAAAATTTATAAAATGTTCAATTTTTGTATCTAAGAATTGAAAATTTAAAACAAGATTCCACGTAAGTAATTAATTCTGTTACCAAAAAATCTAAAAAATACATTTACGCAGTTTATTTTTATAGTCATTTTAAGTACAAATTTGGACGAAATTACATATTAAAAACCTAGGATAACTATTTTAGTTATTTTGTTGTGATTGTATAATATTATTCGTGGGTACTTGAAACTTCTAAAGTATACTATTATATATCTATGATAGTACCACGGTTTTTTGTTGATGTATAACGCGTTATAAGTACCTAATAAATATTATGATATGGTTAATTTGGAATTTATTATAGGTACCTAATATAATATTTTGTCTTATACCTAGACTAACATACCGTCTCCGCTCAGAATCGTTTTTCTTATACAATGATATTATATCATTGAATTCAAATTTAATACCATCCATTATACAGTGACCCACTTGTAACCTACTGTACAGCAGAGCGAAATCCACTTACCCACCTTTTTTTTTAGTTTTTTTTCTAAAAATATCAATAAAATTTTATTTGTTGGATAAAAAAGCTTGAAAATTTAATAGAAGGCTCCTAGTGTACTGTTTCAAAGGCAGATGAAAAATATTAAAAATCGTTAGTCACAGTTTTTTTTTTATAAGGATTTAAAGTTCAAAAAATGACAAAATATGGAAAAATCACGAAAATTTGCAAATTATTTCGAATTAGAAATTCATAAAC